>NC_035434.2:89801458-90108958 GCF_002127325.2 Helianthus annuus
GGTCATGTTTCTCGTCCCTCTTTTCATCCTTTACCACCATGAGTGTGTTTTATTCCTGCAAATTAAAACTAAAAGATTAAACTAAACTAAGGATGGTTCCGCGGAATGCCTCCGTGGTGCGCCACGTTTATAAGGGTCCTTGGCTAGACCCAATGTGAGGTTATATATTTTCTGAGTGGGATGTTTGGTATCCCATGTTGCACCGTCGGAGAGCAGCATCCAAACTCGAATCAATAACCTTCATGTAGTTGACCGGGTCGTCGTCCTCTATTCTCTTCCCAACCCCGAATTTTACTTCATCATCTCCGTACCTTAGGGTGAGCGTTCCGTCATTCATGTCTACCACTGCTTGTGCGGTGGCGACAAATGGTCTCCCTAGTATGAGGAGGACTTCGGTGTCTTCTTCCATATCGAGTATGACAAAATCTGCCGGATAGACAAATTTGTTTACCTTTACTAGGACGTTTTCGATGACACCTTGCGGGAATTTGACGGATCGATCAGCAAGTTGTATGCTCATTTTTGTAGGACTCGTTGTTCCTAGGCCGAGTCTTTTAAACATTGATGAAGGCATGAGGTTAATGCTAGCCCCAAGGTCGGCTAGTGCATTACGAACGGGGGAGTCCCTGATCGAGCAGGGAATCGTGAAGCTTCCAGGATCGATTTTCTTTTGGGGAAGTTTGTTGAGTACGAGGGCAGAGCATTCTTCGCCTAAGTTAACTAATTGCAAGGTTTCAATTTTCTTTTTATGAGTGAGGAAGTCCCTCATGAACTTAGAGTATTTGGGCATTTGAGTTAGGACATCAATAAAAGGAATATTTACATGCAATTGTTTTAATAGACTTTCGAATTTTGCGAATTGCTCATTGGTCTTTTGACGAATTAACCTACCGGGGTACGGAACTCGAGGAGCCTTGGTAGGCTCTAATGATGGAGGGGAGTTCTTCTCCTGCAGAGGCGGGGGTACAGTCTCTTCTGTCGGCGGTGGTGCTTTCGCAGGCCCCACGGTGCGGTTTCGTAAAGTGATGAGATGAACTTGCACTTTCGGGTTTGTTTCGGTATTGCTTGGTAATGCACCTTGTGGTCTCTCGGAAAAATTTTGAGCTAGTTGATTTAATTGTTTTTCTATGTTTTGAATACTAGCTTGTTGGTTTCTAAAATTTGATTCTAATTGTAGAAACCTTTCCGAGTTTTTCTTTTCAGTGTCGGAGATGAGGCGAGATACAGTATCTTCAAGCCTTTCTCGTCCACCTTGTTGTTGAGTGAAATTTTGTGACTCATTTCTTGGTTGTTGAAAGTTCGTTCGTTGGGCTTGTTGGTTACTACCATTGCCGGGCTCTCTCCAACCAAGGTTAGGGTGGTTTCGCCATCCTTGGTTGTAAGTGCCCGTTGGAGGACCCGACGGCCTAGGTCTATTTTCAATGTAGCTAACCGACTCTTGTTGATCGTCTGTTTCTTTCATACAACTCCAATTTTCATGTGGCCCACCACACCCTTCACAAGCCATAACCGAGACTGTTTTTGTTATTTCCAATTTTTTTATTTTTGAAGAAAGAGCCTCGATTTGGGCTTGTAAAGAAGTGCTTTCATCAACCTTATGGGCGCCCGGGGTAATAGATTTATTGCCTCGGGGAGTGTGCCACTGAAAATTGGTTTGAGCAATTTCCTCAATTTGGTTATATATTTCATGCGGGCGGCAATTACCTAAAAGTCCCCCGGAGCTAGAATCAAGTGTCTGCCTTGTGTGTGGCAACAACCCATTATAGAAAGTAGATACTTGTTGCCATATCGCAAGGCCGTGATGTGGACACTTTCGCAATAGCTCCTTGAACCTTTCCCAAGTTTCATATAAGGATTCCCCATCCTCTTGTGAATATGTATTAATTTCAGTCATTAATTTAGCCGTTTTAGCGGGAGGGAAATACTTATATAGAAATTTTTGGGCTAGTTCATCCCAGGTGTTTACCGATCCATCTGGGAGGGCGTTGAGCCAAGCTTTTGCTCGGTCTTTTAGTGAGAAAGGAAACATTCGAAGGCGGATGGCGTCATTTGATGCTCCATTGATCCGAAAGGTATCACATATTTCTAAGAAATTAGTAATATGTAGATGGGGATCCTCGTCCGCAAGCCCATGGAAGGTTGCAGAGTTTTGGAGCATTTGTATCAAATGCGGCCGAAGTTCGAAGTTATTGGCTTCAACATTCGGTACGTTGATAGCGGCGCCTAGGTTACCTACGGTGGGTCGTAGATAATCCATGAGGGTACGTTGGTCCGCCATTGGAAGTGGATTCCCAGAAACTTTCTCTTGGTTCTTGGCTTTTAGTCTTTTTCTGAGAAAGCGTTCGGGTTCTTCTAGAGGTTCTTTTATGTCCTTATTAGAACTGGAGCTCATACACTACGTAGGGGTGACGTCTGGTTCCAAGTCCTGTAACTTGGAAAACCAAAAACTGCCAGTAACAACGTTGGGTACGGCCCGTGTCCGACCAGGCACGGCCCGTGCTGAGCTCTGCAGAAGCTGAAAAACTAAGAAAAATCCTAAAAATTAAAAAGAAAATAAAAATATGATTAGGCCGTTGATTCCTAACTTTCTTAAAATCCTTGTGTCCCCGGCAGCGGCGCCAAAAACTTGATGTGCGTGAAGTGTAATATATTTTTGATGTATATTTTAAGCCCTTTTTACACTTTTAGCCAAGTTTTAAATTTATAAAACACGATATTTACTAACACTAAACACACATATGGGCAAGTGCACCCATCGTGGACGTAGTATAGTGTTGGTAAGATACCGAGGTCGTCCAAGGACACAAGAGCTTTTAGTACCGGTTTATCCTCAACGTCTAATCAAATCAAAATGTTAGAAAAGGTTTTTTAAACTAAGAAAATAAAAACTAACTAAATGCTGAAAAATAAAAACAAAATAAAAACAGATAGACAAGATGAATCACTTGGATCCGACTCGTGTATTAGTATAACCTTTGATTATTTTCGCACTTTTGCACTTGTTTAAGAGATTATCTTAATTATTGTAGTAGGCCCCTCTTTTGAAGGCGACGTTACCCTCAACCCAGTAGTTTGAATCAGCAAGGATACAATCCTAAAGGGTTGGATTATTGGAAGATAATGAATTAAGTTATTAATGCAAATTATGGTAGGCCCCGCTTTTGGCGGTGACGTTACCCTCGACTAAGTAGTCTGAGTCAGCAGGGATACAGTCCTAAATAGCCGGGTTATAGTATTAATAGTAGTTAACTTATGAGGGGGTCAAAGAGTTTGGATCCCCGCCATCCAATACCTATGGGCATTGAAGGAGATCCTACTAAATTTGACCCAGGTCCCTTGCAGGACCTCTAAACGCTGAACAAGGGCAAGACCCTTACCAAACCGTTCCCTCAACCCCCGACCAGGTAGCCAACATACCTCCATATAGACCGTGGAGATATGAATGGTGAAAATCTTTTATTTTATATAGACAGTAAAATAATGCCAAGACACCACGGACAAACGATAAGGAAAGATCACCTTCAACATAAGCAACTAGTTATTAAAGTCATTAATACAAAACCAAATAAAAAGTGTAAAAGATTAAAAATAAAAAGTATTATACTAAACACTTGTCTTCACCAAGTGATGTAAGAGACTTAGGCAAACATGGCCTTGATTGTTAAGAACTCTTACGATCAATCTTGGATCCCGAGATGACTCACACACTCTATGATGGACAATGGATGATGGTGGTGGATGATGGTGTTATGGTGGTGGTGGGTGGTGGATGAAGTGTGAGAGAGGTGGTGTGCCAAGGGATGAGTTGCAATGAAACCAAGCACTCCTATTTATAGGCTGAACAGAAGGCTGGGCATGGCCCCGTGTCCGCTGGACACGCCCCCGTGCCTGTCTGACACTCTCTCTCTTCATTAATTGTAATTCGCAATTACAATTAATGTGTCTGCTGTACTTTCGCCACGCCCCCGTGTCCGCTGGACACGGCCCCGTGGTGGGCAATAGAAGCTTCTATAGGTTTGTCTTTTCTGCTGCTTCTTGGGCACGGCCCCGTGCTGGCTGAGCACGGGGCGTGTTCAATCTTCTGTCTTCTCTATTTTGCTTGGGAGGATGCCGTTGAGGGGTCGGGCAATCCACTTGTGTTCCTTTTCTTGTATTTATGTTAGATTTAGCTGTCTTTTTGCTTCTTTTGTGAATTTGAGCTCATTTAATCCTGAAAATACAAAAGGAAGACAAAAGCACTCTTTTTCCAACATTAGTACTTAAAAAGGGTTAGTTTTATGCCTTATTTGATGTATTTTATATGTTGTATTTTACACACATCAGACACCTTCAGAGATTCGTAGCTTCCTAGGTTTGGCTCAAGGATTGCTGCACCCTTAACTTCGTTAACACGTAAGAATATTAAGTTTAACTGGGGGCCTAAGCAGCAAGAATCTTTTGATATCTTGAAGCAGAAGTTGAGTAACGCTCCAGTGCTGACTCTACCTGAAGGCATTGAAGAATTTGTGGTGTATTGTGATGCATCACACACCGGAATGGGTTGTGTGTTAATGCAAAAGGGCAAGGTCATTGCCTATGCTTCACGTCAACTGAAGGTGCACGAGAAGAATTACACCACCCATGACTTGGAATTGGGTGCCGTTGTATTTGCACTTAAGCTTTGGAGGCATTATCTGTATGGGACGAAGTGTGTGATCTATTCTGACCACAAGAGCCTTCAACCCCTGTTCAATCAGAAGGATTTGAACATGAGGCAGCGACGATGGATGGAAACCTTGAACGATTATGATTATGAAATAAGATACCATCCAGGCAAGGCCAATGTAGTCGCAGATGCCTTGAGCAGGAAGGAAAGAGTGAAGCCGATAAGAATCAATGCCAAGAGCATTGAAATCAAGAACGGTTTAAATGAAAGGTTGTTAGCTGCACAAAAGGAAACTGTGTTGGAAGCTAACTATCCTGAGGAGAAATTAGGAGTGACTGAAGAACAGTTGTCCTACGATAAGGACGGAATGTTGAGATTGAATGGACGAATATGGGTTCCTGTATATGGAGGACTTCGGGATGTTATCCTCAAGGAAGCTCACAGTTCCAAGTATTTCGTCCATTCGGGAGCTGATAAGATGTATCAGGATTTAAAGGCAAATTATTGGTGGATAGGCTTGAAAAAGTCTATAGCTGCTTATGTAGCTAAATGCTTGACGTGTGCTAAAGTCAAAGCTGAACATCAGAAGCCGTCAGGTTTGCTACAACAGCCTAAGATTCCCACTTGGAAATGGGAAATGGTAACAATGGATTTCATCACCAAGTTGCCTAAGACGCAGAAAGGAAACGATACAATATGGGTTATAGTTGATAGACTGACTAAGTCAGCACATTTCCTGCCCATTAAAGAGACCTTCAGCTCCGACATGTTAGCCCAACTATACGTGGATAAGATTGTATCCTTACATGGCGTACCAATATCTATTATCTCAGATCGAGATACTAGATACACGTCTCATTTCTGGAAGAGCTTCCAACAGTCTCTGGGCACTCAATTGAATTTCAGTACGGCCTACCACCCTCAAACGGATGGGCAGAGTGAGCGTACTATTCAAACGTTGGAAGACATGCTGCGTGCATGTGTAATTGATCTAGGAGGTAGTTGGGACAGGCATCTACCATTGGTCGAGTTCTCCTACAATAATAGCTACCATACCAGCATCCAGGCTGCACCTTTTGAGGCGCTATATGGTAGAAAGTGCAGGACGCCCATCTGTTGGGCGGAAGTAGGAGATACTCAATTATCAGGTCCTGACATAGTCTTCGAGACAACGGACAAGATTGTCCAGATTCGTGACCGCCTAAAAGCTGCTCGAGACAGGCAGAAGAGCTATGCGGATGAAAGGCGAAAACCTCTCAAGTTTGAGGTTGGCGATAAAGTTTTGCTCAAAGTATCACCTTGGAAAGGGGTGATGCGATTTGGTAAGAAAGGTAAGTTAAGCCCAAGGTATATAGGACCATTCGAGATCATCGAATGTGTAGGATCAGTGGCTTACAAGTTAAACTTACCTGAAGAGCTCGATGGTATTCATAATGTATTTCACGTCTGCAATCTGAAGAAATGTCTAGCTGATGAGTCGCTAGTTATACCACATACAGATGTGCATATAGACGAGAGCTTAAAATTTGTGGAAAAACCTGTGTCGTTTGAGGATCGACAGGTAAAGAAGCTTCGAAGAAAGCTTGTGCTTATTGTCAAGGTGAAGTGGGACACCCGTAGAGGTCCTGAATATAGGTGGGAGTTAGAGTCCACGATGAAAGAGAAATACCCTCAATTATTTCTATAAATCTCGAGGTCGAGGTTTCTTTTAAGGGGGTGAGGATGTAACACCTTGAAAATTTATGTCCAATAATGTATAAACACGTGTCATAAGCTCTGAACGTGAGAAAGAATACTTTGGAGGGACTAAAGTTGACAAACGGGAAAACTATGAGAATATAAGGGTCCAAAGTGTCAACAATAGATAAATATATTCTAAAATAGCCCTACATAATGTTTATACCTTCAAACGAATAAATCATGGATCATACGAAGCTAAAAATGAAAGAAAGTGAGGAATTACAAACTACAGGGGCTAAAAGTGTCGACATGTGCAAAGTATACCTCTGAGTGACCTTTTGGCAGATCCGAAGCTTTGTAACGATAAAATATACTCACTAGAATATGTGGTTAAAATTTCATAAAGTTTCGTTATCGTATGAGAAAGTTATGATCAAATTCGTGTTCGAGGGGTTAAAAGCGTCAACGTTGCAAATTTAAGACATGCGGGTGACCTCGTAACCAACCGGGAGCTTAACGAAGTTAGTTTGTAACCCAAGACCCTTAAAAGTTAACTATGGGGGTCCAAAATGCAATAAACAAAAGTTAAATAAACATAATATGGACCAGGGACTGAAACTGCAAATGCTGAAAGTTGTTTTCCGGTCGCACAGGGGCTAGGTGTAGCGCGTAGACCCCTTAAGAAACCCTACGCGTGCCACCTAGGCCTGATCTGGGCAGAAAATTTTTAACAGCTGCCAGTTCAGCAAGTTAAACCGATTTTGTGGCCTGTAAACTGATACCAGGGGCTGAACAAATGGGTTTTCATGCACTAGGGACGGTTGTGATGATCAGGGAGCATGCATAGACTCTTGTGGCACCATCTTATAAGATCAAGAATGCTATATAAGGAGATGAATGTTGTAAACATTTGGGCATTCATTTGCAAAGTTCACAAGTGTACTCCCTGGAGCTCTCTGGACAGCAAGCACTCTTCCTTAGCATCCCTAAGCATAATTAGGACTCTTGTAAGTGTCCTTAACCCTTTCTAATTCGTTTTAGCTTAGTTAATTAGCTAAAAGTCAAACCGTCGTAATTAAGGTTTGACTTCGTGATTAATTAAAATGTGCTCTGTCAAATCACGAATTAAAAGTACCTTTAAGTAGGTAATTATGTGGGTAACAAACCCTTAAAAGGGTATTTCCAGATTTCCACTCTAACTATGTTAATTGTCGAGTCAAAGCTTATCATAAAAAGTCAACAGAAAGGTTATTTGCGAATTAATGCATAATTAGCAATGTAGGGTACATGCAACCTGTTTGATCATTAAAATAACTTGGTAATTAATGTAAGAATATATTCCAACATGTTCAACTCGACAATTTTCAGTATAGGCTCGGTTTGGAACCGAAAGTCGCAAAGTTTGACTTCTGCTTTGACTATCAGTTCTGGCCCGTTTAAGCCAAGTTTAGGATTGCCTTAGAGCTTCTTTTGGACCTATTTGCATGTTAGTATAACTCTCTGAGATTATACAACTTGGTTCACTAGACATCCTATTCACATGCATGTTTCCGTTAATCGCTTATATGTTGACCATTATGCCCATTTGACCTTAAAATGTGATTTTTGAAAATGTAAAGGGGTAGACACCTTAGCTACTGATTTATAAACTTGCACCCAAAATTTGAGGTCAGTTTGAGGTCTAGATTAAGAGTTATGCTCAATAGCGTAATTAAGAGCTTCTTTACTAATTAATTGGCGTAAATTGCATATAGCCTATCAAAACCCAAATTTTTATACCAAACTTTTTACCCACTGTTATAAAATAATATTTTGGGATTTTTGTAGATTTTTATTTATTTTTAGGCTGAGCATAACTTAGTGTTCTAAGATTAATTCGGTTTATGCCGGTTTTGCCCTTTTTAGCCATAAAATGAGTTTTACAAATCCTTTTGACCTCAAACCAATTTCTACTGATTTGCTATGATAAATAAATTATTTTGAGCCTTCCAGAATATTAAAAATATCAGCTTTTTACAGAAAACCCGGAAATGGCTCCAAATCGCCTTTTTAAGCATTTTTAACGCATAAGTGTGCACTAGAACCTTATTAAGCTTAAGGGATTGAACCTACTGATGTAATCAGTGAATTTTTATATTTTATACAATAGGCAAATGTTTTGAATTCAGAATTCCAGAATTGACCTTTTAGGCACATGTGAAATTACTAAAATGCCCCTACGGTGCATAGTAAGGTAAAAGGTAATAAATTTCACATAGATTTGATAACCTACTGTTATAACTTAGTAAATTAAGTATATTTACTAATTTAATCAGACCTGTAACTCAGGTTATTATTTCAACCCTTTTTACACCTTATAAAATGACCAAAACGCCCTTATGAGGCATAGTTTTGGTTTAAAATCATTTGGGGGCATAATGGAAGGTATCATTCTGATATCACAACATATTTTAGGCATATTGACTTCAGAAACATGTATATGACTCTTATGGTTACTCGTTACGCACTATACGCGTTCGGATCGGCTTATGTGACTAGTTTACCCATTTTAGCCGAAACGGGTCAAACCATATCTTTTCGGTCTCAAAATCCAGAATGTGATCATGTTACCCATATTAAAAAAGCTTGCAAGCTTGTTGGGTCAAAACCATAATTTAAAACGGTCTTCGCCTTATTGTGCGTTTAAAACGGTAATCTTCATATAAAACTAACCGGTCTAAGCTTAAGACCCGTTAGGATTCTAATAGGTTATTAAAACCTTAATTTCCAGATCTAGGAGCCCAGTAAAAGCTACGTGCACTCGCTGTATTTGAATTATACTTTGCTCAGGTAAATACGTTTAACTTATTTTCCCTATACGGGCTTGGGGTACGGTATATAAAATACCGCTTGGTCGGGAAATTGACCTTAATCAGTTGATGGTTAAGTGTTGTCAAATTAACCCGTTTAAAAATGCTGTATTGTTTGTTTAACGCCTTTGGAGGTTTAATGACCATGTCCCGGATATCCTTGGCATCATTCAAAGAATGGCCACGACCTTAGCACACGGGTGTAGGCGTACACCCGTAGTGCATTTTAATAAAGTATAATCGTCGGTCGTGAGAAGTCTCGCGGCGGAATTATATTAAGTGGTGTGTCTATTAATCTTTAGCCCGGTACGACCTGGGCAACTGAACGCATAACAGACATGTAATTCTTTTACAAGATTATTAAGCAAATAATTATCCCAAGTTATAAAAAGTTTTATGCCGCGGGCATTTAAATCAATTTTAAACATTTTCAAAATGAGTCAGTTAAATTGTATTTACCAGTGTAAACTGACGTATTTTCCAAAAAGGCTAAGTGCAGATACTACGCGTAATAGGCTGGTCACTCCTTAGCATCCATAGAAGTCTCGCAAGCTTAGGATGCATGAAGTCTGTTGAAATGAAGTCACCTTTTTATTTGATTCCGCCTGTGGATCTATTTCGACTATTTTGTGATACTTGGATATTACAATATTAATAAGTTGAAATAAATCTTTCTTTGCTTCTGCTGTGCATTTATATTTTGTATGTTTGACTATGACGATATCAACTACGTCACGGAATCCCCCACCGGGTCCACCGGTGACACGTGGAAAATAGGGGTGTGACATCATGGATGTCATCCCAGTGACAATATTCTTCTTTAATCAGATCCTTGAAGTTATTATTGGCATCCGCCAATCCGAGCATCTGAACCTGCGCATTCCACCACGAAAGCGCGTTTCCCTCCAGGGTACCAGTAGCAAATTTCACCCAATTGTTAGCAGGGCATTCACACACAGCGAACACGGATTCAACCTTCTCGATCCAGTGTAGAATGCCTACCGCTCCCTCAATGTCGTTGAAGGAGTGAGGTTTGCAATCCATAAAAGTTTTGAAAGTGCAAACGCGAGGTTGAGTGGGTGTAGGTTGACCTGTCGCGTGAAATGAAGTGAACAAGGAAGTAAATTGTTAATTGACAATTAATAATTATTGAATGAATGTGAGAATTGAGTTTCAAATAAGTTACAATTTTCGGAGATTACTCGAAACATGTACACACCCCTTAGAGGAAGTAAATTGTTAATTAACAATTATTGAATGAATGCAATTCAGATTTGAGTATATTTTCATACTCGGTTAATTACCCGTGTGTTACACAGGCTTAGATAATAAGTTTTGTAAAAAATGATTTAAATAAAACTACATAAAACAACAAATAAAAGTTGCAAAAGTTATTCATAACTCAATAAATATTTTTTATACAACATTTGTTGTTTTATTGGTCACACTATTGCTTTTAACTATATATATATATATATATATATATATATATATATATATATATAGGGGAAGGTTCAAATGAAAACCACTAGTTATTGTGAAAACTAGAAAACTAACTAAAACCCACTAAAAAGGAGGGAGGGAAGACTTTTAATGAAGGAGGGGTAAAATTGGAACAAAAAATATATAACTTTTCAAACATTTCTCATTTCTCCATACATTATCATTTTAAAACAAAAATGGCACCATAAGATCACAAATTTTCTTATCTTTCATTCAAGTATATTCGAGCATATTTTTTATGACATAAAAAAAGATTTATGGTGTCGTCTTGTTTTCAATACTATTATTATAGTAGTGCACATGTGCAATATAACATGTACTACAATGTGCATTACATGCTTAAAATTAGTTTTTTGATTCTAGTTTAGCTTTTAGGGTTAGTTTTTTGGAGGTTTAGGATTAGGATTAGGTTTTTGGGTGTGAGGGGGGGGGGGGAGGGGGGTTTAGGTTTTTGGGGGGTGGGGGGTTAGGTTTTTTTCGGGTTTATGTTTAGGGTTTAGTTTTAGGTTTTCGGGAGGGTGGGGGGGTTTAGGTTTTTTTTTTTTTTGGGGGGGGGGGGGGGTTAGGCTTTTGGTGGGAGGGTGAATTTAGGTTTTGGGGGGGGGGGTGGGGGGTTTAGGTTTTTGGGGGGTGTCGGTGGGGGGTGGGTTAAGTGGTTTAGGCTTTCCGTATTAGTGCACATGTGCAGTACAACCAAAAAAATTTTTTTTTTTTTTTTTTGAAATTTTTTTTCCATATATAAAAAGTAGCGGTTTTTCTAAAAAAAATTGTAAAAAAAAAAAAAAAATTTTGTATGTTTTTTAGGTTTTTTTAGGCTTTTTTAGTTAGTTTTCGAGTTTTCACAATAAAAGTGGTTTTCATTTGAACCATCCCCTATATATATATATATATATATATATATATATATATAGGGGACCGCTAAAATGAGAACCACTTCCAGTTGTAAGAACCATAGGAACCACTTTATAGCCTTTAGATCAACTTGATGGATGGATGAGATTAAAAGTAACAAAAACTAATATTAAATAAAATTTGTCTTATTATGTCTTTTATATTTTAATCAAAAAGGGTAGATTGGTAAAATAACTCTTTTTTTGTCTTTTTCACTTTATTATTTTTTAATTACTTTTTGTTTTATTATATTACTTTTTATTTTTTAAAAAGATTTCTTTATTAAACAAAAAATTTGAAAATCAGATTTTTTATATAAAAAAAATTTATGCGCTTTTTTTACCACCCTTTTTTTACGCGCGTTTTTTACGACCCGTTTTACGCTCCGTTTTTTCACGCCGATTTTGTGACCGTTTTTTACGTCACGTTTTTTATGCGCTTTTTTTTACCACCTTTTTTTTTTTTTACGTCACGTTTTTTACAAGCCGTCCCGTTTTAGCGCGCCGTTTTAGCGTCACGTTTTTTTACAAGCCGTCCCGTTTTTTGTCGTCCCGTTTTAGCCGTCCCGTTTTCTTCCGTCCCGTTTTAGCCGTCCCGTTTTTTTACAAGCCGTCCCGTCTTACGCCCCGTTTTTTTACGTTTTACGCGTCGGTTTTTTACGTTTTACGCGTCGGTTTTTTACGTCTTACGCGTCGGTTTTTTACGTTTTACGCCTCGGTTTTTTACGTTTTACGCGTCGGTTTTTACGTTTTACGTGTCGGTTTTTTACGTTTTACGCCCCGTTTTTACGTTTTACGCGTCGGTTTTTTACGTTTTACGACCCGTTTTTTTTACGTTTTACGCGTCGGTTTTTTTTCGTTTTACGTGTCGGTTTACGTTTTACGTGTCGGTTTTTTACGTTTTACGCGTCGGTTTTTTACGTTTTACGCGTCGGTTTTTACGTTTTACGTGTCGGTTTTTTACGTTTTACGCCCCGTTTTTTTTACGTTTTACGCGTCGGTTTTTTACGTTTTACGCGTCGGTTTTTTTGACGCGCCGTTTTTTCGCCCGTTTTTTAATGCGCCGTTTTTTTTTACGTTTTACGTTAAATTTTTTTACGTTTTACCGCGTCGTTTTTTAACGTTTTACGTTAAAATTTTTTACGTTTTTCCGCGTCGTTTTTTAACGTTTTACGTTTTTACGTTGTTTTCTTTTTAACGCGCCGTTTTTTTTACGTTTTACGTTTTTTACATTTTTAACGCGTCGTTTTTACGTTTTACGATTTACGTTAAAAACTTTTTACGTTTTACGTAAAACTTTTTACGCTTTCTTCGTTTTACGTTTTACGTTTAAAAAGTTTACGTTTTTACGTTTTACGTTAAAACGTTTACGGTTAAACAGTTTTTTTTTACAAAAACATTTTTACGCAACACGAACGCACCCAGAAACGCATACTTTTTACACTATAAGTTTTACGTTCTATGTAAAACTTTTTACGTTCTACGTAAAACTTTTTACGTTCTACGTAAAACTTTTTACGTTTTACGTTAAACAGTTTACATTTTACGTTAAAAAGTTTACGATTTAACTTTTTTTTTAACAAAAACTTTTTTACGCAAAAACGAACGCACACAGAAATCGCATACTCGGGGAGGTGTCTCAGATATATCGTTATCATCATCGACTAGAGGGGAAAAAAACAAAAACATCCAAACAAAGTGTATCTCGAAAAAATGAAACGGGGTTTGGCTCAGATTAGCGGATAATCAAAAGGCTGCAAAAGAGGGGTTGCAGGTTTAAAAACCTACCCTCCGCCGTCCTTGCCGCGCCATCTTCCGTTTTTTTTTATCATCACCGCCGATTCAAAAAGGCGCCAGATTCAACCGATTTAAACAAACCAAAAAATGTCAGTAGCAACAAAATGCAGTAACAACAAACCCAAAAAGAACATCATCCATCAACAGATCAAGAACACAGGCCAAAAGATTCAAACATTTAAACATTCAAAACCCACAAGGAACCTGAACATTATTCAACCCACATATCAAACATTCAAACCCCATAGATCAAGAACAAAGGCCAAAAAGATTCAACCGATTCAAACATTCAAACCCCAGAAAAAGAAAGAACACATACCAAAAATTCAACAGATCAATAACACAGGCCAGGATTCCACAGATTAAAAACCACAAATCAAAACATTCAAAACCCAGATTCAACAAATCAAAAACCCACAAATCAAAACAGATCAAAACCCACAAACCACCATCGGCTTGCCCCTTTGCCGAACTCCCACCAAACCCACCGACGGAACCGTGACTGAACCACCGCCTCTGCCACACACCACCAAAAAACCCTCCACCGTCTCCCCACAAACCACCTGGCTAAACCACCATCGCCGCCGCCGGCCATCTCCACCCACCCCACAATCAGAATACTCCAACCCCCGACCGAAACAACATCAACCGGAGACACCACCGCCGGTCCGAAAGAAGGTGAGACGAGGCGGCGCACCGGAGACACCACCGCCATAGGAAAAGCGTGTCGGCAGGAGCTACCGCCGCCGCGTGCCGCCGTCATATTCATCATCAACATTGACTGTATCATCATCATCATCATCATCAAACGACGGGGAAAAACCGGCCGTAGCCAGCTCCTCCGTGTGGTTTCCGGGCTGAAAATGACAGGGGGAGATCACCGAGCAGAAAGACGAGGGTGGGGGGTTGCCGGCTACCATCACATTTGAGAGAGAGAGAGAGAGAGGAGACTAATGAGAGGGTGAGGGTGTTTGTCTGAAACTCTTGTTTCAAGAGTTTTAAAAAGAAAGTGATAAAAGTTTTAGAAGAGAGAGGATAAGAAGTTATAAAAAGGTTGAGAGAGAAATTTCTGACAGTTATAAATGTAGAGAGAGGGTGTGGAAATGACATTTGGTGTTAAAAGACCAAAATAACCTTTTGAGTGTCAAAATCTGATTGGTTGATAGTGGTTCTCGCGGTTCTTACAACTGGAAGTGGTTCCTATTTTAGCGGCTCCCTATATATAGGGGACCGCTAGAATGAGAACCACCACGAGTTGTAAGAACCACGAGAACCGCGACCCGCGGGTGGCCGTTGACCACGAAATTTTTTTTACACCTAGATCCGTATATTTTAAGACCGGGTGTAAATTTTGGGTTCAAACGGCGCGCCCGAGGGGGTAGTTTTTTACGCCCAAAGTTTGGGTTTTTTTAATTTTTTTAATTTTTCTTTTTTTTTAACCAAACTTTGGGCGTAAAAAACTACCCCCTCGGGCGCGCCGTTTGAACCCAAAATTTACACCCGGTCTTAAAATATACGGATCTAGGTGTAAAAAAAGTTTCGTGGTCAACGGCCACCCGCGGGTCGCGGTTCTCGTGGTTCTTACAACTCGTGGTGGTTCTCATTCTAGCGGCTCCCTATATATATATATATATATATATAGGGTTGAGCTCATTTCAGAACTCTAAATAACTACAGAACTTTCAGAACTCCTAATAAACAATCTTTTTATATATAAGTTTTTGTATTTAGAATCTTTTTATCATCTATTATATGTATTTCTTTGATAACATACATGTTAAAAGTCGTTTACATATGTTTAATTGCCAAAATTATATATATGTGTCATAACTAATTACATATATGTAAAAAAAACTAGTTTACATATGTGTAATTATAAAATTAGATATAAAAATGATAAAATTACTCTTAACATGTATGTAATCGTAAAAATACACATAATAGATGATAAAATTATTCTAAACATAAAAATATATAAATAAAAAGATTGTTTATTAGGAGTTCTGTAAATATTTATGGTTCTGAAATGATCCTGACCCTATATATATATATATATATATATATATATATATATATATATATATATATATATATAGGATAATGCTAGATAAAAAACCCTAAAATTCTTAGAAAACTCTGGAAACCCAAATGGGAAGCCATTTTTACCCAACCTCCCGACATTTTTTTTTTTTTAAAAAATTACACATGTAATATACATGTTTTAGAGTGTTTTGGGCCAAAAAAAACAAAAAAGCGCCGAAGGGATTTTTTTAAAAAAAATAAACAAATTTCAGCTCCTAACACGTGTTAAGCAAAAAAGACATAATTTCGCTGAAAATTGCTGAAACTTGTTTTTTTTTTTTTTTAAATATCCCTTCGGCGCTTTTTTGATTTTTTTGGCCCAAAAGTCTTAAAAACATGTATATTACATGTGTTATTTTTTTCAAAAAAAAAATGTCGGGAGCTTGGGTTTTCTCGGGTTTTTTTATATATATAGGGTTTTCTATCTAGCCCTACCCTATATATATATATATATATATATATATATATATATATATATATATATAATCTATACTACTATATTAAAGAAACTGGGTTTTCTACCCTTTGGTCATTTTACACATGTATAAATTTTATAGCGTTACGTGAAGAGAGTATAAGCTGTTTTAGAGGAGGTAAGTTATGCATTATCCAAGAATTTAAGACACTTTTGAGGCAATCTATACATTTCACCGGCATCCCTCCTTTAAAGCAAAACCCTATCGTATTGAATGTTGCCTTCGATCGTTTCACCTACAATTAAACCTAAATTCAAGAGAAAAATGCCTGGATAGTCCCTGTGGTTTCGCATTTTTTCACCTATAGTCCCCAACTTTCTAAAATTACCTGAATAGTCCCCAAGTTTTCATTTTTTGTTCTCGGATAGTCCCTGAGTCTAACTTCAGTTTGTTTTCTCTGTTAAGAGGGTGTGAAATGACAAAAATACCCTTTCCTTAAAAGGCCAAACCATAGGGACTATCCGGGCATCTTCTTCATTTTTATTTATAAAACCCCACCACCACACTTCATCTTCAACCTCCACCCACCATCACCCTCCTCCACCCTCCACCATCACCGCCACAATCACTCTCCATTTCTCGTTCCCCTTTCATCTTCCATACTAGAACAACATCTTACAAGAACAAACTGGGTTGTAGGCACAGCTACAAATGCTTACAAGAACAAACTGTGTTGTAGTCACAGCTACAAACTGGGTTGTAGGCAATCGTAATATTGCAGATGTTTGATCCTAAGAAAACAAGAATTTTAACACAAAAAATGACTTATATTACTTACTTTTGCAACAACCCAGTCGTCTTTAGGCACAGCTACAAATGCTTGCCATGAGTTATCCTCCATTTGCCCAGGTGAATTTACCCAATTCTCTGTATAAATCTGCATTAAAGTTTATAGCTTTAGTATCAACTCAAAAATGCGTACAACTTATAAATCAAAATCAAAAGAATAAGAGCCCTTACTGTGGCGGTGATGGTGGAGGGTGAAGGAGGGTGATGGTGGGTGGAGGTTGAGGATGAAGTGTGGTGGTGGGGTTTTATAAATAAAAATGAAGAAGATGCCCGGATAGTCCCTATGGTTTGGCCTTTTAAGGAAAGGGTATTTTTGTCATTTCACACCCTTTTAACAGAGAAAACAAACTGAAGTTAGACTCAGGGACTATCCGAGAACAAAAAATGAAAACTTGGGGACTATTCAGGTAATTTTAGAAAGTTGGGGACTATGGATGAAAAAATACGAAACCACAGGGACTATCCGGGCATTTTTCTCTAAATTCAATTAAACCATCCATATGCAATCAATTCAATATGCAGTCGGTTTCACCTGTTCCATTTCCCATCAACAGTCATCCATCTTCAATAAAAAAAACCTTGAATTGTTTGCCTCTTTCCATCCCTTTCTTTGCTCCTCAAAACCCACCCACTCATCTTCAGATTCTTCAGATACTATCGCGATATATTTCATCTTCACTGAATCGATAAAGATCGAGAAACCGGTGTCTGCGACGGTGGTGGTTGTGCTGGCCATTCAGTGATTCAAGGTAATTAACAATCAATTATCACAATTGCTTATTTCTTCTTCTTCTTCTTCTTCTTTTTTTTTTTTTTTTTTTGATCTGTACCAGGATTCAGTGTTTATCAACTTGCTTTTTAAAATCCATTCAGACGTGTAACAAGAGGCAGGTGAAGAGAGAACAAAAGGCGAGATTGGTGTAGGCATTGCATCACAGGTGAGTTTTGTATATGACTTGTTATGTACTCTTGGAAATAGAGATTTGTGGTAAGTTTGGTTAAGTTTTGTAAAATAAACTGTCTATACAACTTTTCTACACATGAATTGTGGTTTTTTCAAGAAAATGGACAACTTTCTATAACCCGTTTACCCATCCTGCTCGAAAGAATGATTGTACAACTTTCTAATAACGTTTGTTTGTTTTTTTATAGTTATCTTCTGCACCAAAAGGTCGACTCGGAGTCTCGGACCCAAGAAGGTTGACAATACTGTCCCCAGGTATGTCAATTCGTAGCTATAATGATCAACCAAAACCAGTTCTTCTTCTTCTTTACTGCATATGAAAAAAAAAAGAAAAAAAAAGAAGAGGGATTCATAGCTAAGTGGTAAAGGAATTTAAGTTGAAATGGCTTTGTGGTTAAGTCTATCTAATATTATATTCTTCCTTCATTTATAAGTACAAAAAAGTAGAAAGGTTTTTAGTTCGAGAAGAGTCAAAATTGTAATCCATATACTCTTTTTTAGTGAAGATTACGAGCTCTTATTCGCTTCTTAACGGAACTGTATGTCTTTCTCAATATCTGAAATAATTAAAATATGGTTTTCTTATTCGATTCGATTTATTTTAGTATTCTCGACATAATTCAACCAAGATACGATCAAAATCGGCTGCAATGGATAGGGTCAGAGGTAGTTAGTGAAGATTACGAGCTCTTATTCGCTTCTAAACGGAACTGTATGTCTTTCTAAATAGAGGATATGTGAATCCACATGCTCAAGAGGTTTTATTCTTTTTTATTATCGTCACTTGGTTTTTAAATTTTTGGAAGCACTATTATATATACCGGCTATAAGCAACTCATTCTTCTGGCAGCAATCAACAGAAGCGGCAGCAGGTACACTGGTCTCTATTATGGTGGACCATATGTTTTTTTTTTTTTGCATTAAGGATACTGGTTAGTCAATTCATTATACAATCTATGTAGCCCGTCTTTTGGTTTGAGGATTTTTTTTTCTCTATCAGATATTTTTATAGTAATGGTGGGACTTTTAATTATGTGTTAGCTGGATATAATATAGAGGTGGCAAAATGGGAAGGTTTGCCGGTTGGGTAATGGGTCAAAACACGTTTTAAGTCGAAGTGAGTTGTGTTCAATTGACCTAAAATTCTTTTTATTGACGATTTTTACAGCTCTTTCATTATATAGTTTGTAAATGAAATGATTTAAGGGGGCTTTATGCGTTAAAAATATACACTTTGGGTGACTCCCCTTTCATTTGACCAGTTTTCTAAGCTTTGGCTTTATTTTGGAAAAAGATGGGTTATTTGTAAACACTTTTTCCATTGGCTTGATGAAATCAATTATCTTATGTAGATGTGCAAAATGGCAAGTCGGGTGGGTTGAAGCTTCAGGTAACAGGCTTAGCTGGGATTGGGTCAAAACGGGTCGAATTGGGTTGACATGTAGCACTATTATCCAATATTTTTTACTTATAAAGTGACTGGTTGTTCTGATGTAGGATATGTTTTTGGCTTTCGTTTTTTTATTATATATACCTATATATATACTGCTTTCGTTGATTACTTGTGGCTGTTAAAGTAATTGCTAAAAGATTCTTGAAACGGTAAACAAAACATTAGACTCGAAAAATATACCCCAAAATTGAGGAAGAAGCAAAAAACGGTTAGTTCAATATATACGTGTGTTTTTGTGTTGAAATTTTGTATCAAAAGAAGTTGATTTTGAATCTGTTTGCTTTGTGATGCAGATCTTGTATATACAAGTGCTTATCTGATTCTCTCCACACTCTACTTAAAGTTGATTTTGTATTGAATGGGCAATTATATTGGTGTACCGCACTCATTGGATGTATTGCATGTGCAACTTGGTACACATTCCTTTTGAAGAGTGTGTTTTTCCTCTTGTTGATGGACTGTTCCAAGGATACAATGCTAATGTTCGAACAAGCTGAGCTTAAACGAGCTCGAGCCCGAGCCTAAAAACAAGCTTGTTTAGTAAACGAGTCCGAGCTTCGCTTATCGAGCTCAAGCCGGCTCTCGAGCCGAATCGAGGTTTCTGTTTATATATTTTTTTATTAATATATTAAACATATAATTATATAATAATAATTACTATTTATATAAATATAGAAAATAACTAAATTATATGTATAATAATAATTATAATTAATATAAATTAATTAATAAATACTAAACGAGTATATGTATATGAGTCTGATAATGTAAATGATTAGATCTGAATCAGAACCGCTATTGTCCAAATGCTAGAAATTGACATATTGAATGTTATCGGTAGGTTCGGGCAAGACATACATCTTGAGTACTGGATTCAAAGATGGTTGCCAAACATGGCTTATCCCTCAAGCCATGAATGCATTGTTCAAAAAGATTGAATCTTTACAGCATCAACTAGAGTTCAAATTGCGTGTTTCTTTCATTGAGGTGTGTTGAAGTAAACTTTTCTTTTGGCATATGTAAAACTGTAAATATTGTTTTTTGTCAAAAGTCTAACTAAATGACTTTCAAGTGAATATTATAAAAGAGGACGTATGGGACTTGTTGGATAACAAATGGGTAGAATGGGCAAACACCAACTGGAATGGAGTGTATACTAAACCCAGGTTAATTTTTTAGTTGCGCTTGTACTTTTCATGGAGTGTATACTAAACCCAGGCTAATTTTTTAAGTGTCGAAGTGAATTAAATGGAACAAAAGTTCTTTTAATAATGATATTGTCGTATATGTGGAATGCAATCCACTAGAATTTGTATTTTTCATTGGTTTTCTTTCCTTTTTTATTTTCTACAACGATTTGGTGGTTAATAACATGTATAAATTCATATTTTTTGTTTTAGTTTCCCAGGTGGAATATGAAGTTCTAAACTTGCTTGATCCGGAACATGCTCAGATCACTATTTTGATGCACTGTGGACTCTCATTTTTTGGAATCCTTGTAAAAACGTTAAGATCATGTGTTGTACTTCTTCAAGATCATTACCCAACCCGGCTTGGGTGTTTACTTGTTGTATGGCCCCCTCTGTTGTCCGAGTCATAACTCAAACTCTATTCCAAGTAAGCATGTTTGATTTTGTATCTTTTTCACATCACCATTTCTTGTTTGCAATCATCACAGAAAGAGGGCAGAAACATAAAGGTTGATATTGATACTATTGATGGCAATTTTGACCTATTTACAACTGTGAGTTGTTTTATTTCTAAATGCTCAAATGGGTAACCTAAAAAAGACCCGAGTAGAAGGAAACATGTCTAATAGGTGTCGTATTAGAAAATTATTTTTATAAATAAATTACGTGAAACCCGCCGCTAAACGTGCCGCCAAAAAACATAATACCCACGGCAACACGCGAGCATTGCCACTATGTGAACTCGTTGGGCAACGTGCGACAAAAAATCATAAATACCTGCGGCAACGCGCGGGCCCTCCCACTAGTACGTTTTCTGTGTACTAAAAAGTAATTTACCCCTAAAATTTTAAGACGACAGAGGAAGGGTCATGCCTTATTCCCTGTTCTTTCATCATCTTCTCCCAATTTTGCCCCCAGTTCATTGGATTACGCCACAATCAAGTCTACACCTGAATTACACTACTAAAGATGACTCAAAGCGTCACTGCAATTAATAATACAATCATTTTGAACTGGACCCGTTTTGACCCATAACCCAACCAGACCCGGCTCGACCCGTTTGCCAGGTCTACCGACACAGAAGCCAACTGGGAGAAAATTATTCTCGATTTCAAAAAGGAGTTTGCTCAGAGGAGAAGGAGAAATTGAAGTTGACGTTGACTTTTGATGTGGTCAATAGTAGCGGCTACGGTAGTGGTGATATTGAGGAGAGAGATGGGGTTAGGTTTAGGGCAAAGTTTTCGGTTCCGGTTTCACGGAGGGAGATGGAGAAGGATTTTGAGGGTATGGGAGAACGGCGGTTGCCCAGAAAGCCCAAGAAGCGGCCCAAATCTCTTCAGAATCAGTTGGATGTAAGTGTTTTGATTATTATTGATTTGATTCATGTAAGCGGCCCATTCAATCTTGTGAACTAATCGAGACCGAAAAAAAAACCTATCTCTCTCTCCTATGGCGATCTCTTGTTCCTCTTGAAACCCTAGTTTTTCCTTCCGATCTTTGTATAACAGTCTGTGATTAGAGTCTTGATTTTCAAAATTCTATAACGAACTAGTTAGCAAAGTGACCGATTTGGAATTAGGGTTTCTTTTCTTTTCTTTTTCGATTGCCGCCTTAGAATCTGATCCGAAATACTGATTTATTAAACTGATAGTTATTGATCGCGGTTAACTGAGTGTAACTTAGCTAGATTAGTACATCGGTTTAATCGATTAAGGATTGAAGATCCATTCTAGGGTTTTAGGAGTAGGGTTTTGCGTGGGCAGCAGATTTTCGTATTTTGGTTGGTGCATGGTTGTGAAAGTCACGTGGTTATGGAGAGAGTTGAAGTTCTTGATGGGGATGGGTATCCAAAATTGGGTAATATTGCCGGAGACATTAACAAACCTGATGTGGTGAGTGAAGAAGCCGAAGTAACGCCAGGTACGCCCCTATTCGAGGTATTGGATTAAGAGTTACAAATATTGAAGGTATTAAGGGGATGCCGAGGAGAGGTATGTTCACAACTAATAACCCATCGTTTCTAGATGGATTGGAGGCCATATCAAAACCTGTTACAAATGACTATACGGGGGGACAGACAAAGTTATTCCATGGAAACCCTACTAATCAAAATATGTCTGGGGAAAAGCTGAACTCTTCATGATCCTTTCCAAGTTCTTCGACTTCTGTGGCTGATCCAATGTCGGTAGAGGAGAACTTGAGGCCGCCATCGTTTGCTAACGTGGTCCAAAACAAGAAGATAAGTGCAAAAGTCAATTTTCGAGCCATGCAAAACTCTGAAACTATGGAAGGGGCTGATGTTGTAATCCCATTATCATCGGTGAAGCAAGTAAGTGATCGTTATGCTAACACCCTCTATGGGTATTTTTTGGGAAAGAGACTTGCGTTTCCAGTAGTAGACTATTTTGTGAAGAATAATTGGGTGAAGTATGGATTGATAAGATTAATGATGAACGCTAAAGGATTCTTTTTCTTTAAGTTTCAAACGAAAGAAGGGATGGATAAGTTGCTGGAAGAAGGGCCGTGGATGATCAGGAACGTGCCTATAATTTTAAAAGAATGGTCGCCTTCTGTGACTGTGGAGAAAGAGGACATTACTTCTATCCCGGTGTGGGTTAAGATGCATGATGTGCCATTGGCAGCTTTTACAGAGGACGGACTTAGTCTTATAGCTTCGAAAATTGGAACACCGAAGATGCTAGATTCATTTACGGCAACTATGTATGTTGAATCATGGGGTCGTAGTAGTTTTGCAAGGGCCTTGATAGAAATTCATGCGGAGTCGGAACTGAAGAAAAGCATCACTATGGCAATTCCCTTGCTTGACGGAAAAGGTTTTACTAAAGCTGAGGTGAAAATAGACTACGATTGGGTCCCTTTGCGGTGTAATAATTGTTGTGTATTTGGACATGATGTCCCATGTCCGAAGCTACCTAAACTAGATCAACAGGAGGGGAATGGAAAGGATGGTGAGGTTTTCCAGGAAGCGGTGAAAAAATCTAATAAGGGTATCAACAAAGGGATTCAAATTAATAAACAAAAACCCAAGATGGTGTACCGGCCGGTGGTTAACCCCAGACCGAAAACTATTATGAAGCAGCAAGTTCAAACGGCAAACTCTTTTGATGCTCTACGCGATCAGGTAGAGAACTCAACTTCGGCGGGCTTGGAAGGTAATAGAAAGGAAAGAACACAAAATCAAGATAGAGAGGATAGTGGAAGAGAGCTGACGCAAGTGATCGGTTGAATTTGAAAAGGAGAAATCATACAACGGATGATTTTTTTACCGATGATACTGATGTTGATGACTTACTAAATGACATTCCAAAGTTCATGGATAAAAAGAGTGATAAGACTTCTGAGGGTGCAAGCACACCCGGTAGAACGGTATCCCATGGGTAGCCTAGCTTCATGGAATATAAGGGGGTTGAACCGCTCCCTCAAACAGAAGGAGGTTCGTCAAGTGGTGGTGGATAATCATGTTCAGGTTTGTGCAATTATGGAGACACATGTTGACTCTTCTAATGTGTCTAACGTATGTAAAAAAGTTTGTCGTACGTGGTTGTGGGAAACGAATGCAGCTCATTGTGAGAAAGGAACCCGTATCATGCTAGGTTGGGATCCAAATGTGGTCGATGTTATGGTCCTGTCGCTAACTGATCAGGTCATTCACACTCAAGTTATTTTTAAACTCGATAGTAAATCTTTATTTTGCTCTTTTGTTTATGCGGATAATCAATACAAAAAAAGAAGAGACTTGTGGCAAAATCTTGGGAGGCATAGCTCTTTTATGCGAGATAAACCGTGGGTTATTATGGGGGACTTTAATGCGTCTTTATTTCATGACGACGTTAGCACGGGATCGTCCACGCATAACATTAGCACTCGCGAGTTTAAGGAATGTGTTGATGACATAGAAGTGTTCGATGTTAATAGTACGGGCCTACACTACACGTGGACGAACAATCAGCAAAAAAGTGGGAGATTGTTTAAAAAACTTGATCGAATCATGTGCAATGTTCATTGTATTACAAGCTTCCCTAATGCTGGA
Organism: Helianthus annuus; assembly: GCF_002127325.2. NCBI lineage: Eukaryota > Viridiplantae > Streptophyta > Magnoliopsida > Asterales > Asteraceae > Helianthus > Helianthus annuus. The sequence continues at coordinate 89,825,828 of NC_035434.2, forward strand.
GCATATTTCCATCCTTGTCGAGTTTCGGACCACTCTCCGTGTATTTTGAAGCTGCCGAATATGAAAAGAGAAAAGCCTAAACCGTTTAAATTTATGAATTTACTTGCTGATAAGCATGGTTTTATGGAAGAAATCAATCAGGTTTGGAGTAAAGATATCCCGGGTGTCCGCATGTTTCAACTTGTCACTAAGCTAAAGATGTTAAAAACTCCCTTTCGGAAATTGTTTTTTAAACAAGGAAACATCCACGAGAATGTGAAGCTGGCTAGAAAGGAGTTGGATGAGTGTCAGTTTGCGATGGACCAGGATTCGAATAATGAAGACTTGTTAACTAAGCATAGTATTCTATTGCAGAAATACAAGGATGCAGTTCATGATGAAAGTTCGTTCTTGCAACAAAAATCGAAGATTCAATGGCTCTCTTTGGGGGATTCTAATACAAAATACTTTCATAATGTTGTGAAAGCAAATAATCACCGGAGCCGAATATTCTCAATTCGTGATGCCGATGGTAATATTCACGAGGGGGGAGCGGTGCCCCAGGTTATGGTTAATCACTTTGAAAAGTTTTTTGGGAGTGTTGGTAGCGTCACAGCCAACCCTAATCCGGAACTTTTCCGTCATACGTTGTCGTCTGGTACTGCCAATAATATGGTCTGTAATGTCACTGAAGCTGAAGTTAAAGAGGCAATGTTTTCTATTGCTGGGAATAAAGCGCCTGGTCCAGATGGATATACATCAGTTTTCTTCAAAAAAGCTTGGGATGTCGTAGGTACGGATGTATGCAAGGCGGTGCAGGATTTTTTTGAGAATGGTAAACTTCTTAAACAGCTTAACCACACGGTGATTTCTTTAATTCCAAAGATAAAGACTCCCGCAACGGTTTTGGATTATAGGCCTATATCTTGCTGTAATACACTATACAAGGGCATAAGTAAGATTATCACGGACCGTATTAAGGAGGGCCTAAGTGATATTGTCAACATTAATCAGTCAGCGTTCATCCCGGGTAGGAAAATTTCCGATAATATTCTGCTCACCCATTAACTAGTGCATAATTATCATCGTAATCATGGGCCTCCGAGATGTGCTTTTAAAGTGGACATTCAGAAGGCGTATGACACAGTTGATTGGAATTTCTTGGAAAATACTCTTCGGGGATTTGGCTTTCACCATACGATGATCAAATGGGTAATGGTATGTGTTACAACTACTACGTTTTCGTTAGCTATCAACGGTAATCTTCATGGATATTTCAAGGGGAAGAGGGGACTGCGTCAAGGGGATCCTATGCCTCCATATCTTTTTACTTTGGTAATGGAGGTTCTTACGTTGATTCTGCAACACCAAGTGGAGATATCGGCTGGGTTTAGATTCCATCACAAATGCGAAAAACAAAGGATTATTAGCTTATGCTTTGCGGATGATTTATTCTTGTTTGCTCGTGGTGATCCAAATTCAGCTTCTGTTATTCTTGAGTCCTTGAATTTATTTAAGAATATGTCGGGCTTGGTTCCTAGCATGAATAAAAGCACGGTTTTTTTTTGGGGTGTTCCTAATTATGTTAAAGACCAGATTCGGAGTCTAATGCAGTTTGAGGAAGGTGTGTTGCCGGTTAGGTATCTTGGTGTTCCTTTAATCTCTACCAGATTGATTTATAATGATTGTAAGAAGCTTGTAGAAAATATGGAATCAAGAATCTCTGATTGGAAAGCAAAAAGTCTATCATTTGCGGGTAGACTCCAATTAATTAGATCAGTGTTATCGTCAATGCATGTTTATTGGGCGTCGGTGTTTATTTTGCCAAAACGAATCATCTATGACCTTGAAGATAGGATGCGACGCTTTCTTTGGGCGCAAGGAAACAATATAAAGGGTAAAGCGAAGGTGAATTGGAGTCGTGTGTGTTTGCCTAAGAACGAAGGTGGGCTGGGCATTCGGAAACTTCATGATATGAATAATGCGCTCATGGTAGCTCATATCTGGAGTATTCTTACAAATAGGGAATCTTTATGGGTAAAATGGATTCATTCTTATCGTATCCGAGGGAGAAGTTTCTGGGATGTGCCTCTTCGGAACAATGTGACTTGGAGTTGGAGAAAGATGTTGCAACTTCGACCGACCATTCAAAGACACATATGGATAAAGCTGGGCAGTGGTGCTAATACACTGGTATGGTTTGATATATGGAATAATGTATGTCCGTTAAATGTATTTATCACTCCTCGAATAATATCAAATGCGGGTCTCAATATGTCGTCTACGGTTGCGGATATGGTTCACAATGGAGAGTGGGCTTGGCCGAACACATGGGTAAACCGGTTCCCAACCTTAGAGAATCTGCCTAATGTGGTGTTAAATTCGGAAGCTCAGGATAGGATTGTTTGGAGATCTAGGGAAGGAGCTGACATGGAGTATAGTACTTACGTTGTTTGGGATGACATCCGACAGATGCAGGATCAAGCTCCTTGGGCTCGTATCGTTTGGTTCCCTCAGGCTATTCCACGTCATGCATTTCTAATGTGGCTTCTCGTTTGCAAAAAACTCAAAACTCAGGATATGATGAGTAGGTGGGGATCGAACTATAATCTCATGTGCTGTTCTTTATGCATGTCGGGGCCCGACTCTCATGAACACATCTTCTTTAAGTGCTCTTTTGCATCGCAGATTTGGAATGGGGTTCGCGATAAAGCTGACATGGGATCTATTGAAGAGAACTGGGAGGATATATTTGATTATCTATTGCAGCATGCTGAATCTAATCGAGCTAATCATATCATTGGCAAGTTAGTGGTTGGGGCTACGGCTTATTTTGTATGGCAGGAACGAAATAACCGGTTGTTTTCGACGAAGAAAAGGAATGCAACTCATCTGATTGAGGTGATTTTAACAACAATTCGTATGAAGCTTCACACAATGAAGTTTAAGAGGACGAGTCGTGTTAATCAAGTGTTGCTCGAGTGGAAGCTGCCGAGAGCTTTGATTATGGATCAAGACGAATGCGGCTAAGAAATTGCAAGTTTGGGCGATGTAGTTTGGCTACTTGTTTTGTCGTTTAGACTCTGTTTTTATTTTTTAGCGTTTTTTTCCTTGTGTATGTGCGTGGTTACTCTAGTAGTGGCATGTCACACTAGAGAATTGAGGGATACATAGTTCCTCACTTTTTTATATTTGGTTGATGAATAAAATTTACCGGGGTAAAGGTATTATTGTGTAGATGTAAATGAAGTATTATACATTGAAAGATTCTGCAGTTGTAATCAAGATTTGTTAACATAGATTGTTATTACATTCATACCCGTAGAATTCGACTAAATTAACCATATGTATTGGCTATTTGGTAACTGAATCATTGTTTCTGCAAAATGTTAACGGGGAAGAAGTTATTATAGAGTAATGTAGACAGTGCCCTCTGGGTATATCCGCTTGATTCATTGAAAGCTATGTTGTCAAAGCGCCTAGGCACACTCAAGGCGCATAGGCCGAGCCTGGAATAGCTCTAAGCACTTAAAAATGAGAGCTTTTTTGAATAATGCGAATAATATAAAATACCTTTTTAGGGGTTTTAGAGATGTTTTTGGCTTGTTTAAGGCTACTTTAGGATGTTTTAGGGCTATTTAGGACTTGTTTATGGTTCGTTTTGGATCTTTTAGGCGTTTCAGACAACTTTTAGCCTGAATATGGCTTGAAATTGCGCCTCAGCACCTAAAAGTGCGCTTCACCAGTCGCAACCCACTTACTGCGCCTAGGCGCGCACCTCATGCGCTTTAAACAACGTAGATTCAAAGTGTAGTGGCTTTTTTTTTAACTTGCATTTCTTTGAGAACTTTGTACATATACGAATTTATGATAACAAGTCAAGGTTACATATTTCGGTTTCAAAAGCTTCTAAAGTTTATTGATAACCATTGTTACCTTATGTTCAAAGTTTAAAAGGTGCTATTCGTTCAGCCGCTGATGTGATGCGGGAAATTATATTCTTAATATGATCTTAGTGACAAAGGTTAGCTGAAACTCTTTTGAGGCCCATTTTTCAGTTGTGTGAAACTTTGGATATCTTAATTGTTGATAACTTGATAGCACCCAGTTAATTTTATTTTCTTTTATTAATTAAAGAGTAAGGATACATAGGCCTAAAAAACAATCTGCTCCATTTGCTTGGCCATTTTATAGCCTTTGATTTTCTGCGCCGAGTCAAATATAACTTAGTTTTTCTATCTTTCCATTTGTGATCTTAAAACTTGTATAAAGTTAGCCCTTGCCATAGTTGCAACCTATATATTCCATTGATCTTGGTGCCATCGTTGCAACCTATATATTCCATTGATCTTGGTTCACAAGTTCCTCTTTGTCTGTCATTTTAAAGGATGGTTTAGACTTGTATAATCAATTGTGTATTTTTCAACTACAATTTTGTTAAAAAAATTAATGAAAGTAAATAAACGACACTTCTTCATGCCATCGTGGCATTAAGCTTGGAATCTTCGAGTTGTTTTTATTTTGAACGGCTCGATGGCACGACTCCATGGTCGGTTTTGTGGCTCGACTCAATGGCTTGTATGTATGTGTGTGTATTTATTATATTCTTTAGAAATGTGTTAATATGTTTTTAAATCTTTGTCTCTTTTATCAATATTAAAAAAAAATTAAGAAAAAGTTGACGAGCTGGCTTGATTAGGCTCGAAGTTTTTATGAGCCGAGCTTGAGCTCACCTTTTCAACTCAAAAAATAAACGAGCCGAGCTCGACTTTTTAGCTCGTAAAATAAACGAGCCGAGTTGAGCTGGCTTGTTTAAGTTTAAGTTCGAACTCGTGCTTAAGTCGTAAGTGAATATGAAACATGTTATTAATTGTTTGTTTAGGAATTGTCGGTCATGTTTGGTAACCGGTCTATCAAACATATTCCTGTTCTTTTATACTAATCTAATTTTGTAATTTATATTATATAGCAAAGAGTGGGGGACGGTTGAGTCTTCAGGATCATCCCTTTATACAAAAAAACAGTTGCTCCTAGGTAACGAAATCAACCGTTGATAGCTTCTGTTCTTTGTTCGAACATTATGTACTTTATAATTGGTTAAAGGAGTGTTGGCTATTACGGTATCTGTTGAATCGATGATAATTTGAAACTTGAAAGCATCTAGCGGTTTCTACCGACAACTTTTTATAAATTCTATTGCAAAGTGTTGACTCCGCCGCAACGCGCGGGTTTCCCACTAGTTATGAATAAATAACAAAGTTATTGAAATTAACATCATGATTATCATGTTTTAATGTATGTCGTAAAGTTGTTTAATATGTGGATATTGGAAATTTTTATGTTATAAAGTTTAAGGTTTTATGATTTTATATTAAAAGATATTACAAATTATGGTTAACTTTGGAATGATCTATAATTACGTTGTTAAAGCTAATTCTAATAAAGGAGTGTAAAGAATGCCGCACATTCTCTCTTACTAATTCTAAAAAATGACACATGACACCTTCTTCCTTTAATAACTTTTTAATAACTAAAAAATTGTTTAAAAAATAATTAAGATTACACATTAGAGAAAATAATTACATTAATTCCCTTAGTAACTTCAATAAAATGCTCTTAAATAAAATAATTTCGATGGAATTTATTATAATAATATCTGACGTAAATTTATTATAAATACCTAAATCTAAATTTAACTTTATGTTTAACAAATTTAGTGAAACATAAAGTGATCTTAATTATACTTTTGTTATTTTGATTTGATTTATGTTTTAGTTGATTTTTGGAAAAAAATAACAAAATCTAAGTTGACTTCAATAATTTTAATCACCCATATATATATGGTTAGGATTTAGAGAAAACGCTCAAAAGTATGAGAACGGAGAGAACGCTTATGGATCGTCAGATCAAAACAATCTATGGACTAGATGACGCGGTGGCATTTTTGTGACACCCCAGGAAAACCAGTAAACGATACAACTTACCTAGCTTCCTTAGTAACCGCATGCCAAATTTTGGGACGAAATTTCTTTCAAGTTGGGGATAATGTGACAACTCGAGTTTCCGACTTTCACCTTCGCATTTATTGCACGTTGACTTTGACTGTTTAGTTGTTTGACTTGATTGACTTGTAATTGCACACGTTGTGTTATGATGAAATGTTTTGTGATCATTGCATATATGTGATGGTGTTGTTGTAACAATGAGAACTATAATAAAACACTTAAACTATTAGACCATGAATGAACTCCGACGAAACAGCAAGTGATTCGCCTAAGAACATCACGACGAAACAAAACCCGTTTCGTCAACCCAATCTCGACGAAAGGGGAGTGTTTCGCCGAGCCCGATTCGCCGAGGCCCAGTGACGGCCCAACACGTTGCATCGTGTATTTATCATGTTCTACGGGTCATTTGTTACAACCTTTGCAAAACACAAAACCCTAGAGCTCTTGTGCACTGACGGCAATTGGTGTGTGTTCCCGAGACCCTCTAGCGATTAACTCACCTCTCCATCCGCTCGGTTAGTCGTTTATGTGTTCATGATTTCTTGACTACCCGATTCATGTTTGTGTTTATGCTTGATTTCTGGAACGGATATGAGTATGATGATTTTGATTTGGTTATGCATGACTAATCGATTACTTAATCTTATGCGAAACTTGATGTTGAATAGGGTTTCATGAATCTTGCAATGGTTGTACTTGTTAGTGATGGTTAGTATAGATTCTGATTATTTTTCTAGATCACAGCTATCGGATTTATCCTTGTGCGTATGTTTTGATGATATGGATTTTCGGGATTGTTAGCAAGCCTTTATGCTTAGAGTATAAGCTGTATATGTAATGAACGATTTCTTTATGATGATTCTGTGTGATGATGATGATCGATAATGCTTAGGACGGCTGTTAGCAATGATTAGGGTTTCTGTGATGAAATTGTAACTGATTTGCATTTTCGACGTAACTGACTTTTGGCGAAACGCTAATCTCGGCGAAACAGATTCAACGAAACGCATGACGACGAAACAAATGTGTTTCGCCGAGAGTTGCCATGACGAAACGATTACGGCGAAACGATGTGTTTCGCCGAGGGATATTGTAACAACTCTCATTAAAATTTAAATAATTAGGATGGTAATTAGCTATTAAGAAAACCCTAATTGAGACACCCAAGTAATTCTGCACTAACCCTAGAATTTCCAGAACAATCAGAATCAGGATCAGGGGCCCTAAAACTCAGGGGGGGCAAAACCCTAGTAACGATAATCCTCATAACTCTGTGTAAAATTCGAAATTAACAAAACCGTCGACACAGCAAGCCTACATGCACGAAGGGCTACTCTATGAAAATAGGGTGGTCACTCGCGTAGCGCGACGCCTAAGGGGGTACCCCTCGCGCTACGCGACGGTGTCAAAATTTCAGTATAAATAGCAGGGGTTGGGACTTGAATTTTGGCACTTGAACGACGAAAATCGGAGTTACGTAGGTCGAGTTATAAGCAAAACAGTCCAACACACACACACAATTATCGAATCGCTGCCGCAGAACAGGGTAATTATTCGATCGCTATTACGATTCAGTTTCCAGGATCAATATACCCAAAGAATGTCTAAGTGCCGCCCACATTGGGCTATGCTTTGTCGTTGTCGATAATTCGATAATGAGTTGAAGCATTGTACTTTGTCGTTGTCGATAATTCGATACACGAGTTGAAGTACTATACTTTGTCGTTTGTCATTTTGATAAATGAGTTGAAGTATCGCACTTGGTCATTCATTGTGAATATTTGATCTCGGGAAATTATCGTAACTGCTGTATTGATCACTAACTCTGTTTTGTGTGCATTGTTGTGAAATTAGGTTAACAGGGATAAAATCATATTCTGTCAGTACTAAATCTACAATGTGAGTCATTCTCTTTTTATTAACTGTTTTACAATACTCCAAATCATTTTCCAAAAGTTATAATTACAGTGATTAAGTTTATGTAATCACCAAATTACAGCCGGTATGTGGGGTATTGTGCACAGTATTATTATTGTTTTAATCACATTAGGTGGGCGAGCCTAAAAGAAAGTGATATACGTCACTCATTGGGCCAGCCAATGGTGATATGACCACAGTCACAGAGCTGGTCTGTGACAAATACCTATTCTTGAAATGTTGGTTGATAATAAACATATGTAAAAACTCTTAATACTGTAAATTATAACAAATGTGTCATTTTCAGTAAAATGAATGATTCACTCAGTATTTCCCCGCTGACAAAATCTTTTTCAAACATGTTTCAGGTGATCTGCTGTAAATCAGGGAAAGTGCTGAAGAGCATTTCAAGCTTAAAATAGTGGCTCAATGTAAAATGAATAAAGATGTTTTAAAATAAGAATTTATCACTAAACTTATGTATTGTAAATTATCGGGGTTTTATCCCGAATTGTGAAATAAAAATAATCGGGAAAAATTTAGCTTTACAACGATCCTGATGTTCAAAATTTTCCGCTGCAATAACTCAATTAAACGAATATCACGGGGTTTCTGTCCCGCGGCTCCGGAAACGGGTAAAACCGGGTCGGGGGCGTGACAGAAACAAGGTGGTATCAGAGCCACTGAGTTAAGCTAATTAAGTATTTAACCGATACTTAATTCTTCCTGATTACTATTATGTGATTATGTGATTATATGCTTTTAACTGATTATTTGTTAGTTACAGTATGGGTAAACAAAAGTTGCAAGATATCTATCTTAAATTAGATAGATCAATTTACGAGAAAGGAAGTTCGTCTAAAACTAAAACTTCAATTCCTGAGGAAGGAATATTTGTGCAAAAAGCGAATTATGAAAATCCGCTTTCTCCTAGAAAAAGGAGTATGATTATTAAGAAAAGTAAGGAGCAAATCCGAGAAAAGAAGATTAAAAAGGAAACCCATGAATTACTTAAGAAATCACCTTGGGAAGATAAACTCGATGAAAAATGGGCAAATTTATATATGCTAGCCACTGTGGCTGAACATGCAAATCTTTAAAAATGCTCTAAAATTTTAAGCAGTACTTCTCAATAAGTGAATAAATAAAAGTTAGTAAAATAAAAATTGAGTGTGTCTTCTGTATTTTGTACAAATAGTGTGCAATAAAACTTCCATGTTATTTGTTAAACTTTGTTCCAAAGTTTTAACTTGATATTTTATGCATTTTGCATATATGCTACACAGCATGAACGAGATATCTGAAGCTTTTCAGAACCTCAATTTGTACCCAGTGAACATAGAAGTTTCTCATGAATTCACGGGATATATTGCTGATGTGGACCAACCTGTAAAACTTCCTACTCCACCAGTGACCAAACCAAAAAGGAGGCCAAAGAAAAATTATGTATGGGGAAGCCGTATACGTAAGAGAAAGACAGTTACAAGAACCCCTAAAACTAGTACACCTTTAGACAAAGGAAAAGCAATTATAATCCAAGAAAACCCTAATCCACAAGAACCAGAAACTGAAGCCAATGATGAATCCAGGCAAATGGAGGAGCAGTTCGATCAGTATTCTCAGGAAATAGCAATAGAAATAGGGCAAGATTCTAACCCAACCCAAGTAGAAGTTGGAGAAAGTTCTAACCAAACTAAAAGAGTTACTTTTCAGGATCAGATAGATATTTTACTAGAAAAATGTGAGACTATGCAACCTGTCAGTCCGGGTATTTTTACTTATCCTATCGAAAACCCAATTCCTATGAATTTTGCACCAACCATCACTGAACCAATAGTCCATAACCAACCTGTAGAAATGGAAGAATGGTGGACCAACGATTGGCAATTTCAAAATATTGTCAATAACGCTTATTCATTCTTTCCACAGTTCGACCCAGAACCCCTACCCAATCCACCGATGAGCAATGAGAACCTGGCTGAACTTCGCCATTTCGGTGAAGAGTTGATGGACGCAGGGAATAGAATTAGGGAAATAGGGGGACAGATTGCCTGGAAGTATGACGAGAGGGAACTTCGTTTTTAGGATGACAAATAGGAGGACGGAAACTATCTTTGTATAATAGTAATAGTAAATAGTGAAACCACTTGTAACATAACAAATAAAACGTTGTAAAATATCGGTGTGTATTGATGCATACTATACTGATATGAAATGCAATCGAGAAATCGATAATTTTGGGCTTTATGTGTTATAACTTGTTTAATGATTTGTATGAATTGTTAATTGCTAATTATTCATAATAATTTATCATCAGATGGCAAATAACGATAACGAACCAGTAAATGAAGTTAATCAATCGGAGCAACACCCAGAAGATCAATATATGACCAAACAAGATATTGAAAATATGGTTGCCCAAGGCATAGCCAATGCAATTCCAATGTTCGTTGCTGCTATGAAAAATCCAAACGATCCACAACATATTGTTCCTAGTAAACATACCATCGAAGATAATTACAGTAACAGTATAAACGGGGGCAATGATCATATAAATCATGACAATGAATCTCAGCACACGCAGCACCCTAAGAAACGAAAGGCTGCAACACCTGGTTGCACTTTCAAAGAATTCCTTGCTTGTAAACCCGCTGAATTTGCAGGCAACGAAGGAGCAACTGCAACGCTGCGATGGTTAGAGAAAACCGAAGCAGTAATTGCAATAAGTAAATGTGCTGACGAAGATCAAGTCATGTATGCCTCAAACCTGTTTAAAGAAGGAGCACTAGAATGGTGGAACACAGTGTTACAGGCAAAAGGCAGACGGGTAGCTTATGCCATGACTTGGGACGAATTTAAAAATCTGGTCGAAAGGAAATTCTGTCCTGAGTATGAGAAGGAACAAATGGCAAATAAGTTCCTCAATCATCGAATGACCGGAGTAGATTGTCGTGGTTATACTTCGACATTCTTCAAATATGCGAGAGTAGTACCTAACTTGGCTTCGCCAGAACCAGTACTCATTTCTCGATATATTTGGGGATTAATTAGCGAAATTCGCAATATCGTTAAAGCTGCGAGACCTCGCACTATTGACGATGCAGTAGAATTAGCTAATACCCTAACCGACGAACTGATACGCACAAGAGATGAAGATAGGAAGAAAGAATTGGCTCAGAAAATTACCCAAGGATTTAGGGTGGGTAATAGTAGTAATTTCAAGAAAAGAGGAACAGGGCAATCTTCAAATGTGCCATTATGCAAATTTTGCAAAAAGAGACATTTTGGAAAGTGTAATAGAGTTTGCAATTTTTGCAAAACAACCGGACATCGGGAAGAAAACTGCAGAAAGAAATCCATAATTTGTTACAATTGTGGAGAAGCTGGACATATCAAACCAGAGTGTCCTAAGTTAATCAACCCCACAGACAACAAACCCAAGGCAGCTGAAGGAACTACTAAGAAGAATGCTAGAGCATTTCAGCTGACTACTCAAGAAGCAGAACTCATTCCGGATGTGATCGCCGGTACGTTTTTAGTCCACAACGTCTATGCAAAAGTATTATTTGACTCTGGTGCGAACCAAAGTTTTATAAATACTTCATTTTGTCAAGCTCTTAAGTTACCATTAACTACAGTTAGGCAGATCTTTACAGTCGAAACTGCAGATGGGAATTCCATAGAAATTAATCAGGTTTTGCAAAAAGTAGAAATAGAACTTTCAGGTCATAAGTTTGTTGCAAACCTATTACCTATGAAATTAGCTGAGTTTGATGTTGTATTAGGAATGGATTGGTTAATAGCCAACCATGCTCAAATCATATGTGATAGAAATTCTATAGAAATTCAAGCACCTACTGGAGAGGTAATTAAGATTTCAGGAAATAAACCTAGGAAGCCATTAAAGTTCATATCAGTAATGAAAGTTGCTAATTATGAACGAAACCAAGGAATAGTATATATGATTTCTGTAATCATTTGTACTAAAGGCAAAGAACTCAAGGAAATTCCTGTAGTCTCAGAATACCCAGATGTATTTCCAGAAGATTTACCTGGGTTACCACCAGACAGAGAAGTAGAATTTAGGATTCATCTAATTCCAGGAACTACACCGATAGCCAAGGCACCTTATCGATTAGCTCCTACCGAAATGCTAGAATTGAAAAAGCAATTAGATGAATTACTAAGCAAAGGATTTATACAACCTAGTTCATCCCCTTGGGGTGCACCAGTGTTGTTTGTGAAAAAGAAAGATGGATCAATGAGAATGTGTATTGATTATAGAGAGTTGAATAAGGTTACAATTAAGAATCGATACCCATTACCTAGGATTGACGATCTTTTCGATCAATTACAAGGAGCTAGGTATTTCTCTAAGATAGATTTAAGATCCGGATATCATCAATTGAAAGTTCAAGAAGAAGACATACCTAAAACTGCTTTCAGAACTAGGTATGGTCATTATGAGTTTACAGTCATGCCCTTCGGATTAACCAATGCCCCAGCTGCATTCATGGACATGATGAACAGAATCTGTAAACCCTATTTGGATAAATTTGTAATCGTGTTCATTGATGATATACTCATTTATTCCAAAAGTCAAGTCGAGCATTGTCAGCACTTGCATGCACTCTTAACTCTGTTAAGAAAAGAAAAGTTGTACGCGAAATTCTCGAAGTGTGAATTCTGGCTGCAAGAAGTGCAATTCTTAGGCCACATGGTGAATCACGAAGGTATTCACGTAGATCCTGCTAAAATCGAAGCAATTACCAAATGGAAGGTTCCACAAACTGCAATGGAAATTAGAAGTTTTATAGGTTTAGCCGGTTATTATAGACGGTTTATTAAGGATTTTTCCAAGATAGCTGTACCATTAACTAAGCTGACCTGTAAAGCCACTAAGTTTGAATGGGGACCAAAACAAGAAGAAGCTTTTAGAATCTTAAAGCAGAAATTAACCAATGCGCCAATCTTAGCTTTACCAGAAGGAACGGAAGATTTTGAAGTATACTGTGATGCTTCAAAATTAGGATACGGATGTATGTTAATGCAACGCAAGAAGGTAATTGCGTATGCCTCTAGACAATTGAAAAAGCACGAAGAAAACTATACGACTCATGATTTAGAACTAGGAGCCATAGTTTTTGCCCTTAAGATTTGGAGACATTATCTGTATGGAAGTAAGTTTACTGTTTATACGGATCATAAGAGTTTAAGGTATATATTCGGGCAAAAAGAGTTAAACATGAGACAAAGAAGATGGATGGAAGTCCTGAGTGATTACGACTGTGATATTCAATATCACGAAGGAAAGGCCAACGTAGTAGCAGATGCCTTAAGTCGTAAGTTCCATGAAAAGCAAAAGCGAGTCCGTGCTCTTAGAATAAATCTACAAGTAGATTTACGGGAACAAGTGAAAGAAATCCAGAAAACGGCAATCAATGACGAAGTCGAAGAAATGAAAGGTTACCTAAAAGAATTAGAACAAGGAAATGATGGAATTTGGAAATTTCACCAAAGCAGAATTTGGGTACCTAAACAAGGAAATTTAAGATCAAAGATCTTAGAAGAAGCTCATAAATCTAGGTATACTATACACCCAGGAAACAATAAGATGTATCAAGATTTAAAGAAGAATTTCTGGTGGATAGGAATGAAAAAGGATATAGCTGAATACGTATCTAAGTGTTTAACCTGTTCACAAGTTAAAGTCGAACACCAGAAACCCTCAGGTCTATTACAACAGTTAGAAATACCTGTATGGAAATGGGAACTTATAACAATGGATTTTGTTACTAAGTTACCCAGAACCAGAAAAGGTAATGATGCAATTTGGGTAATCGTGGATCGATTAACCAAATCAGCTCATTTTCTACCAATAAAAGAAACCTTTAGCATGGAAAGATTAGCCAAGCTATATGTGGATGAAATAGTATCCTTACATGGAGTCCCGCTCTCCATCGTATCAGATAGAGATAGTCGCTTCACTTCCCGATTTTGGACAAGTTTCCAAGAATCAATGGGAACCCGACTCAATCTAAGTACTGCATATCATCCACAGACCGACGGACAAAGTGAAAGAACAATCCAAACTCTGGAAGACATGCTTCGAGCATGTGTAATTGACTTTGGAGGTAATTGGGATAACCATTTACCATTAATTGAATTCTCCTATAACAATAGTTATCATTCAAGTATTGAAGCCGCTCCATTCGAGGCACTATATGGACGCAAATGCAGAACACCCGTATGTTGGGCAGAAATAGGAGAAAGTCAATTATCAGGTCCAGAAATCGTACAAGAAACCACAGACAAGATAACTCAAATCAAGGGAAGATTGAAAACAGCCAGAGATCGTCAGAAGAGCTATGCCGACAATCGTCGCAAACCACTTGAATTCCAAATAGGAGACAAAGTACTTCTAAAAGTATCTCCTTGGAAAGGTGTGGTAAGATTCGGTAAGAAAGGAAAACTGAGTCCTCGATATGTTGGACCATTCCCAGTGATTCAACGAATCGGACCAGTTGCTTATCGCTTACAACTACCAGAAGAACTAGCTGGAGTACATGATGTATTTCATGTATCCAATCTCAAGAAATGTTTATCAAACGAATCCCTGGTAGTACCTCTTCAAGATATAGAGGTGAACGAAAAATTAAAGTTTATAGAGAAACCACTACAGATCAAAGATAGAAAAGTCAAGTTTCTCAAACACAAACGACTGGTATTAGTCAAAGTCAAATGGAATTCAAAAAGAGGACCAGAATACACTTAGGAGCTGGAATCAGAAATGAAGCGCAAGTATCCTCATCTATTCCAGTGAATCTCGAGGACGAGATTTTTTCCTAAGGTGGGGAGGATGTAACAACTCTCATTAAAATTTAAATAATTAGGATGGTAATTAGCTATTAAGAAAACCCTAATTGAGACACCCAAGTAATTCTGCACTAACCCTAGAATTTCCAGAACAATCAGAATCAGGATCAGGGGCCCTAAAACTCAGGGGGGGCAAAACCCTAGTAACGATAATCCTCATAACTCTGTGTAAAATTCGAAATTAACAAAACCGTCGACACAGCAAGCCTACATGCACGAAGGGCTACTCTATGAAAATAGGGTGGTCACTCGCGTAGCGCGACGCCTAAGGGGGTACCCCTCGCGCTACGCGACGGTGTCAAAATTTCAGTATAAATAGCAGGGGTTGGGACTTGAATTTTGGCACTTGAACGACGAAAATCGGAGTTACGTAGGTCGAGTTATAAGCAAAACAGTCCAACACACACACACAATTATCGAATCGCTGCCGCAGAACAGGGTAATTATTCGATCGCTATTACGATTCAGTTTCCAGGATCAATATACCCAAAGAATGTCTAAGTGCCGCCCACATTGGGCTATGCTTTGTCGTTGTCGATAATTCGATAATGAGTTGAAGCATTGTACTTTGTCGTTGTCGATAATTCGATACACGAGTTGAAGTACTATACTTTGTCGTTTGTCATTTTGATAAATGAGTTGAAGTATCGCACTTGGTCATTCATTGTGAATATTTGATCTCGGGAAATTATCGTAACTGCTGTATTGATCACTAACTCTGTTTTGTGTGCATTGTTGTGAAATTAGGTTAACAGGGATAAAATCATATTCTGTCAGTACTAAATCTACAATGTGAGTCATTCTCTTTTTATTAACTGTTTTACAATACTCCAAATCATTTTCCAAAAGTTATAATTACAGTGATTAAGTTTATGTAATCACCAAATTACAGCCGGTATGTGGGGTATTGTGCACAGTATTATTATTGTTTTAATCACATTAGGTGGGCGAGCCTAAAAGAAAGTGATATACGTCACTCATTGGGCCAGCCAATGGTGATATGACCACAGTCACAGAGCTGGTCTGTGACAAATACCTATTCTTGAAATGTTGGTTGATAATAAACATATGTAAAAACTCTTAATACTGTAAATTATAACAAATGTGTCATTTTCAGTAAAATGAATGATTCACTCAGTATTTCCCCGCTGACAAAATCTTTTTCAAACATGTTTCAGGTGATCTGCTGTAAATCAGGGAAAGTGCTGAAGAGCATTTCAAGCTTAAAATAGTGGCTCAATGTAAAATGAATAAAGATGTTTTAAAATAAGAATTTATCACTAAACTTATGTATTGTAAATTATCGGGGTTTTATCCCGAATTGTGAAATAAAAATAATCGGGAAAAATTTAGCTTTACAACGATCCTGATGTTCAAAATTTTCCGCTGCAATAACTCAATTAAACGAATATCACGGGGTTTCTGTCCCGCGGCTCCGGAAACGGGTAAAACCGGGTCGGGGGCCGTGACAGATATCACGGCGAATCAAAGTTGATTCGTCGAAGGGGCTTAACGACGAAACAGGGGTGTTTCGTCGAATGGATAAACTGTCCAATAACTTAGGTTAATTCTGTTAAACTTAACTGAGTTAACTAACTGCTGTTAGATGATATGCATGAGTTGTATGAACTCGAATACGTGCAATGTGCTACTTGGTGATTATTGATGCGTTGTCCACTGTGATTACACTTACGTGCCAACTTCGTGAATACGAACCGATTATGTATACGTGCGTACCTTAGGACGTGATTGATTAACTGTGAGCACATACTTAGCATACCGAGCAAACCAAGGTGAGTTCACACAACCAAGGCATGGGATTCCCGGGTTGGGAATGGGTTGGAAGATTTGAATTGGATAATTACTCGTACTTACGCTATTACTAGACTATATACCATCGTCCTCAGGTTAGTCAGGACACTTACGTAAAACCTACGTAAACCAGTACTTACTACTGTCTCCCGGGTCGGGAGGACACTTACGTAAAACCTACGTAAACTCATACCTACTACTGTCTTCCGGGTCGGAAGGACACTTACGTAAAACCTACGTAAACCCCACGCGTACCACTGTCCTCGGGGAAGGGCACTCACATAAAACCTACGTGACTTTGTACGTATTCCTGTTCTCGGGTTAAGAAGAACACTCATGGTTACAATAGTCTAGTAAGGATAAACATGGGAAACCCCCACTAGTAATAAATATAATCATGGGAAACCCCCACTAGTAGTACATACATACATGGGAAGCCCCCACTAAATGAACATACGATTTGCTATTTCGAACTTACTTTCTGTGAACTCGCTCAACTAGTTGTTGACTCTCTGCTGCATGCCTTGCAGGACCATAGGTACATATGGAGCTTGCACAGGGAGGAGCAGGTCGTTGTGGAGCATGGATCGTGGATGCTATGTTAAACTTTATAACACTTGAACTTATTACATACATTGGGTTTTCATATTATGCTTCCGCTACTTAAACTACGTTTGGTTTGAACATCAATTGTATTGAGTTGGATTTTTATGAACTACTTTAATTATTATATGCTATGTTCAATATGATTGGTGGCTTGATCCTGGTCATGTCACGCCTCCAAGCGGTGGTACTCCGCGGGTGGATTTTGGGGGTGTGACAGATTGGTATCAGAGCCATTGGTTATAGAGAACTTGGTTTTAGTATGGGAAAAACGTTTTTATTAAAACTAGACTATAACCAGAACAGTGCTCTCAACGATCCACAACGACGCTTCCCTCCACGTGCAAGACTCAACATCTTAGGTAATATGGTTTATGTTTGTTACCTGCTTGCTAGATTATATAGAACTTTGCTCAGGGTATGCTTAGGTTAACGTGACAACCATTGCATGAGAATACATATGTGCTTACACTCTTCTGTCATCGCATTATTCGCGAACTTTTCTCACTAAATGTTGCCTTTGATATGAAGATCATGTCTGGACGCGTTAACATGACCCAAGCCCAGTTGACGGCTCTTATCATCGAACAAGTAGCTGCGGCACTTGCAGCTGCACAAGCAGGTAGTATACCCTACGGATGTGATTCATACTAGGATCTTTAGATCCTACATTAACTCTTGTGTTTAACTTTGTCCTATTCGTACACAATAGGTCAACACGCCCCACAACTTTGTCTGCACAACCTGTCGTCCAGGCACATTCAGTGGCACAGATGAGCAGTGGGACTCCTCTATTGGTTCGAAAAGCTCGAGTCGGTGTTCGAGATGTGTGAATGCCCTGAGGCTCGCAGGGTCAAGTACGCCACTGGTACTTTGGAAGGAATCGCGCTAACCTGGTGGAATGCGCAAGTTCAGCTTTTAGGGTTGGCTGCTGCTAACGCCACCCTTTGGAACGATTTCAAGGAATTGATAAAAAGGGAATACTGCTCACGGGACGACATCCACAAGTTAGAAGTGGAGTTTTTCAATCTAAAGATGACGGGGTCGGAGATCGAGGCATATACCAAACGGTTAAATGAGCTGGCTGTTCTGTGTCCAACTATGGTGGACCCACCTATCAGGCGTATCGAGTTATATCTCAAGGGGTTAGCACCGGAAATTCAAAGCCACATGACATCGGCTAATCATAACAACATCCAGGATGTTCAACGCCTAGCTCATCGTCTCACCGATTAGGCAGTGGATCAGGACAAGCTACCGAAACGTATCAGCGCTACTACTGTTACCACATCAGTCGCTACTCCTAATACCCCCAGTGACAACAAGAGAAAGTGGGAGGGGGATTCTAGCAAAAGTTCAGCAACAGTTCAGTCTCAGGCTCAGCAGCAGAAGACTGACCACAACCAGAGTCCTAGTCAGCAATCTTCTGGTGGTCATAGGCAGAAACGATATCAAGGAATTCACCCCAAGTGTCACAACTGTAACAGACACCACATCGGCCAGTGCAACAGGGGTCGTTGCCAAAGGTGTCTCAAGATGGGTCACGAGGCCAAAGACTGTAGGAGCCCACGGCCTGCGAATCAGAACCAGCAACTGCAATTACCAGCTCCACAAAGCCAACAACAACAGCAACAGCGAGGCAACAGGGGATGCTTTCAGTGTGGTGCTGAAGGCCATTTCAAGCGGGATTGCCCCCAGCTGAACTAGAATCGCAACAACAATAATAATCAAGGCAATGGTAACAACAACGGTGGGAACAATAATGGCAATGAAGCTAGGGGTCGTGCTTTTGTGCTGGGTCGAGGTGACGCAAGGAACGATCCTAACGTGGTCATGGGTAAGTTTCTTCTCGATGACTTTTACGTTACTGTTTTGTCTGATTCGGATGCGGATACAAGTTATATATCGTTAAAAGTTAGTCAAATGCTAAAACGTACACCAACACCCCTAAACACCAAACATGTAGTAGAACTAGCTAATGGTAAAAGTGTAGAAGCCTCACATGTAGTCAAGGGTTGTAACATCGTCTTAGCTGGTCAGACCTTCTCGATCGACCTCATTCCCATAGTTTTGGGTAGTTTCGACATTGTTATTGGGATGGATTGGCTGTCCCGACAGCAGGCAGAAATCTTATGCAAGGAAAAGATAGTTCGCATTCCTCGTTCTGGCAAAGAACCTCTCGAAGTACAAGGCGACAAGAGTGGTGCCATGGTTGGTATCATCGCCTTGGGGAGCTCCAGTGTTATTCGTGAAAAAGAAGGACGGTACCTTCAGGATGTGCATAGACTACCGGGAACTCAACAAGGTGACGGTGAAGAACCGTTATCCTCTTCCGCGTATAGACGACTTATTCGACCAGTTGCAAGGGTCGAGTTACTACTCCAAGATAGACTTGAGGTCAGGTTACCATCAGTTGAGAGTCCGGGATGAGGACGTCTCCAAAACCGCATTCAGAACTCGCTACGGTCACTACGAATTTCTAGTTATGCCATTCGGGCTAACGAACGCGCCTGCCATATTTATGGATCTAATGAACAGGGTATACAAGCCCTACTTAGACAAATTTGTGATAGTTTTTATCGACGACATTCTGATCTACTCCAAGAGTCAGGAGGAGCACGAGCAGCATTTACGATTGATTTTGGAACTCCTTCGATCAGAACAACTGTACGCCAAGTTTTCAAAATGTGACTTCTGGCTTCGTGAAGTCCACTTTCTAGGCCACGTGGTAAACAAGGATGGGATTCATGTTGATCCATCCAAGGTAGATTCGATCAGAAATTGGCCTGCGCCTCGCACTCCAACGGAAATACGCCAATTCTTGGGTTTGGCGGGTTACTACAGACGGTTTTACAAAGACTTCTCGAAGATCGCACAGCCGCTTACACTACTGACACAGAAGGGTGTCACCTACCGTTGGGGAGATTCCCAGGAAACCGCTTTTCAGTACCTAAAGGATAGGCTTTGCAGCGCACCTATTCTCTCATTGCCAGAGGGCACGGACGATTTTGTGGTTTATTGTGACGCGTCAATACAGGGTCTTGGTTGTGTGTTGATGCAACGGGATAAAGTCATTGCCTACGCTTCGCGGCAACTTAAGGTTCAAGAACAGAACTACACGACACACGATTTAGAGCTGGGAGCTGTTCTCTTCGCGCTTAAGATATGGCGACACTACCTGTACGGTACCAAGTGCACTATTTACACCGATCACAGGAATCTCGAGCATATCCTTAAGCAAAAGGATTTGAACATGCGTCAACGAAGATGGGTCGAACTTTTGAACGATTACGAATGCGCTATCAAGTACCATCCAGGCAAAGCCAATGTTGTGGCTGACGCCCTCAGTCGGAAAGACACTACACCTAAGCGCGTACGAGCATTGCAGCTCACCATTTAGTCTAGTCTTCCAGCACAGATACGAGATGCTCAGATAGAAGCATTGAAACCGGAAAACGTTAGGGCTGAAGCCCTACGCGGCTCAAGGCAACGGTTGGAACAGAAGGAAGACGGCGCCTACTATGTAACAGGGCGTATTTGGGTTCCACTTTATGGAAACTTACGCGAGTTGGTAATGGATGAAGCTCATAAGTCTCGCTACTCGGTACATCCAGGGTCGGATAAAATGTACCATGACATCAGAACAACTTATTGGTGGCCTAGCATGAAGGCCCACATCGCTACCTATGTCAGCAATTGTGCAAGAGTCAAGGCAGAGTATCAGAAACCAGCAGGCCTACTCCAGCAACCAAAGATACCACAGTGGAAATGGGAGGAAATTTCCATGGATTTTGTTACAAGCCTACCTAGATCCCAGCGTGGGAACGATACTATTTGGGTGATCGTGGATCGACTCACCAAGTCTGCTCGTTTCCTGGCAATCAAAGAAACAGACAAGTTTTCCACACTAGCAGACATATACTTGAAGGAAGTAGTCTCAAGGGACGGGGTGCCCACCTCTATCATCTCGGATCGCGATGCACGATTCACGTCAGAACTATGGCAAGCAATGCACAAGGCTTTTGGCTCGCGGCTAGACATGAGCACAGCATATCACCCTTAGACGGATGGGCAGTCTGAGTGCACGATTCAAACTCTAGAAGACATGCTTCGGGCATGTGTTATTGATTTCGGCAACAGCTGGGAAAAGCATCTCCCTTTGGTGGAGTTCTCATACAATAACAGTTATCATACCAGCATTCAAGCCGCTCCATTCGAGGCATTGTACGGGCGTAAATGCCGGTCACCTCTCTGTTGGGCAGAGGTGGGGGATAGTCAGATCACGGGTCCAGAACTGGTAGTGGACACCACGGAAAAGATTGCACAAATACGGCAACGTATGGCGGCAGCTCGCGACCGTCAAAAAAGCTACGCGGATAAGCGTAGGAAGCCTTTGGAATTTCAGGTCGGGGACCGGGTTTTACTCAAAGTCTCACCCTGGAAGGGTGTGGTTCGTTTTGGCAATCGGGGCAAACTCAATCCGCGGTATGTCGGACTATTCGAAATCGCCGAAAGAATAGGCATAGTGGCCTACAGACTAAACTTACCAGCTGAACTCGGTGCAGTTCACAATGTTTTTCACGTGTCGAATCTGAAGAAGTGCCTGTCAGATGAGACCCTCATAGTTCCCTTGAAGGAGCTCACTATCGACGAGCGGTTGCAGTTCGTCGAGGAACCTGTTGAAATCACAGACCAGGATGTTAAGGTCCTCAAGAACACGAGAATCCCTCTTATTCGAGTTCGTTGGAACTCCCGTCGCGGCCCAGAGTTCACCTGGGAGCGTGAAGATCAAATGAAACTCAAGTATCCCCAGTTATTCGGAACCAATGCAACCACTACTGAGGCTGAAGCTACTACTGCAGAATTTCGGGACAAAATTCCAAATGAACGGGGGGATGATGTGACACCCCAGGAAAACCAGTAAACGATACAACTTACCTAGCTTCCTCAGTAACCGCATGCCAAATTTCGGGACGAAATTTCTTTCAAGTTGGGGATAATGTGACAACTCGAGTTTCCGACTTTCACCTTCGCATTTATTGCACGTTGACTTTGACTGTTTAGTTGTTTGACTTGATTGACTTGTAATTGCACACGTTGTGTTATGATGAAATGTTTTGTGATCATTGCATATATGAGATGGTGTTGTTGTAACAATGAGAACTATAATAAAACACTTAAACTATTAGACCATGAATGAACTCCGACGAAACAGCAAGTGATTTGCCTAAGAACATCACGACGAAACAAAACCCGTTTCGTCAACCTAATTTCGACGAAAGGGCAGTGTTTCGCCGAGCCCGATTCGCCGAGGCCCAGTGACGGCCTAACACGTTGCATCGTGTATTTATCATGTTCTACGGGCCATTTGTTACAACCTTTGCAAAACACAAAACCCTAGAGCTCCTGTGCACTGACGGCAATTGGTGTGTGTTCCCGAGACCCTCTAGCGATTAACTCACCTCTCCATCCACTCGGTTAGTCGTTTATGTGTTCATGATTTCTTGACTACCCGATTCATGTTTGTGTTTATGCTTGATTTCTGGAACGGATATGAGTATGATGATTTTGATTTGGTTATGCATGACTAATCGATTACTTAATCTTATGCGAAACTTGATGTTGAATAGGGTTTCATGAATCTTGCAATGGTTGTACTTGTTAGTGATTGTTAGTATAGATTCTGATTATTTTTCTAGATCACAGCTATCGGATTTATCCTTGTGCGTCTGTTTTGATGATATGGATTTTCGGGATTGTTAGCAAGCCTTTATGCTTAGAGTATAAGCTGTATATGTAATGAACGATTTCTTTATGATGATTCTGTGTGATGATGATGAACGATAATGCTTAGGACGGCTGTTAGCAATGATTAGGGTTTCTGTGATGAAATTGTAACTGATTAGCATTTTCGACGTAACTGACTTTTGGCGAAACGCTAATCTCGGCGAAATAGATTCAACGAAACGCATGACGACGAAACAAATGTGTTTCGCCGAGAGTTGCCATGACGAAACGATTACGACGAAACGATGTGTTTCGCCGAGGGATATCACGACGAATCAAAGTTGATTCGTCGAAGGGCTTAACGACGAAACAGGGGTGTTTCGTCGAATGGATAAACTGTCCAATAACTTAGGTTAATTCTGTTAAACTTAACTGAGTTAACTAACTGTTGTTAGATGATATGCATGACTTGTATGAACTCGAATACGTGCAATGTGCTACTTGGTGATTATTGATGCGTTGTCCACTGTGATTACACTTACGTGCCAACTTCGTGAATACGAACTGATTATGTATACGTGCGTACCTTAGGACGTGATTGATTAACTGTGAGCACATACTTAGCATACCGAGCAAACCAAGGTGAGTTCACACAGCCAAGGCATGGGATTCCCGGGTTGGGAATGGGTTGGAAGATTTGAATTGGATAATTACTCGTACTTACGCTATTGCTAGACTATATACCATCGTCCTCAAGTTAGTCAGGACACTTACGTAAAGCCTACGTAAACCAGTACTTACTACTGTCTCCCGGGTCGGGAGGACACTTACGTAAAACCTACGTAAACTCATACCTACTACTGTCTTCCGGGTCGGAAGGACACTTACGTAAAACCTACGTAAACCCCACGCGTACCACTGTCCTCGGGGAAGGGCACTCACGTAAAACCTACGTGACCTTGTACGTATTCCTGTTCTCGGGTTAAGAAGAACACTCATGGTTACAATAGTCTAGTAAGGATAAACATGGGAAGCCCCCACTAGTAATAAATATAATCATGGGGAACCCCCACTAGTAGTACATACATACATGGGAAGCCCCCACTAAATGAACATACGATTTGCTATTTCAAACTTACTTTCTGTGAACTCGCTCAACTAGTTGTTGACTCTCTGCTGCATGCCTTGCAGGACCATAGGTACATATGGAGCTTGCACAGGGAGGAGCAGGTCGTTGTGGAGCATGGATCGTGGATGCTATGTTAAACTTTATAACACTTGAACTTATTACATACATTGGGTTTTCATATTATGCTTCCGCTACTTAAACTACGTTTGGTTTGAACATCAATTGTATTGAGTTGGATTTTTATGAACTACTTTAATTATTATATGCTATGTTCAATATGATTGGTGGCTTGATCCTGGTCATGTCACGCCTCCAAGCGGTGGTACTCCGCGGGTAGATTTTGGGGGTGTGACAATTTTCGTAAAAAAAATCACTTTTATTAATCTGGCGCGCTTCATTAAGGGTAAAAGGGTCTTTTGATTTAACATAAAACGCCAAACTCACGCTATTAAAATCCGCCTCAACACACATAGCACACTTCATCATAATATAACACCATAGATATAAAACGCCAAACTTTGTTTTTAACCGATAAAGCTGAACAAACAGTACTAAAACGATGGAACTTTATTACTAGCATTTACTGCAATAAAAATCGCGCCAAAAACTTCCTGTATAAACAAACTCCCAGAATTACTAAAATCCAAACCAAAACCACAAAAACCTATATTTTCCTCTACACCATTCATCTTATAAACACCAAAAAAAACCAAAATATCAAAGATTCAAATCCATGTTTCTTTGATATACACGATTTTCTCAACAAAATTTTACTCTAAGCAATGAGCAAGATCCTCAATATAAACGCCAAAATATACAAAAACCACAAAACTTCAAAAAAGCCATTTCAAGGAGATTCTGTTTTTGTTCTCTATAAAGTTTAGCTAAACGGGATGGATAACATTGTTACACATCTTTCTTGACTGAGGATTAACAATGTTATCCATTTCGTTCAGCAAAACATTACTGAGTTTAGCACGACCAAAAATAGAAGTTTATGAAAGTTTTATTTAGTGGCGTTATTGTTTATTTGTGGCGTTTGATTTCCTTGCCCGATCTTATATTATTTGATATTTAACTTCGAAGTAGCATTTTATGAACAAAGAGATAGAAAAAAGAAAAAGATGCAAAAAAACAAAACGCCAAACTGAGAAATGTCTGTGTTCTATAGCATTGAAATAAAAAAAACGCCAAACTACTCTACACTGTCTCTCAAAAGACCATCTGTATGTGTTCTGTAAGAATGACAAATACAAAACGCCAAACTACTCTTCAGTGGCTCTCGAAGACCTTGTCGATCTTCTTTTAATTACGGCCTGTTTGCATGTTGATGCGTAGTGTCCATAGGCTTTGCAGTTATGACACTGTCTTTCTTTTGCCCCGGGTTTCGACATTGATTTCTTTTTGTCAATTGCTATCTCCTGTTTAGATTTCAGGCGCTTCCGAGAACCAGAACCTTTGGATTTATAACCTACAGGGACTCTTATCGGATTCTTGTCATTTTTATATTGACCAGTTATCTCGGCAAATCTATCCCTAGAACTAGCGGGAGGAGCAACAATCTGCATATCTTGAACCTTCTTCATATAAGATTGAACATGATCCTTGTATAAGGATAGCTCCTCTTTATTACCAGATAAACGGTTCAAAGTGTATTCGGTTGAATAAATAACATCTCGCATCATACTTTGCACATCAGGATCAAGCTCGGTCATATATTCACGACTGATTGAGAATTCAGGAGAGCAGTTTGGGGAGGCCTCTTTGCGCTATCTATTCAGAGTGTATTGTTTTGGAAATTCCCTAATGTCCATAAGTCTCAAAACATAGAATATATGTCTACATAGCAAACCAAAATGTTCAAAACGCCTGCATGAGCAACTGCATGTGCAATCAGACTTACGGAACAATACCTAAAAAACGCCAAAAACAATATCTCTATAACGCCATGCATAGAATGTTTGTCTAAAAAAGAAAAGAACACATTGCATATGATACAATGTCATTAACAAAAAATGCCATAAAAACCAAAACGCCATTATTTACCTCAAATAAGGATGTACAAAGCTGTTGGAAGTCATTTACATAAAACTTAACAAACCCATCAGGCTGGTCTTCGTAACGTTGATTTATGCAATCCGCAACTCCAATAAGCTCAGCTTGAACGTCACAAAAAATACTTTTTGTATATATATCAATAGCTTGCCCTTCCAACACTTTGTAACTACTCTTCAACTGGGGTCTTTTGTATCGAGATTCATGATCATTTTTACGATGTGTGTGCCGCTGTGCTTCTATTGCTGTCTCATAATGCGTCATGAACTCAACAAGAGTAGCTTTCGAATTGCACACTTGACCAAAAAAATGATTCTCACTCTTCTACCTGGATGTCCTTCGCATAAGACTAGACATAGGCTCCATTCTATAGTATGCAGGGATCCAAGATTCCCTAAGTGCCAAAATGTCAGATAACCAGTCATTATCTTCTAAATTGAATTCTGCAATAACCGTTTCCCATTCTGATTCAAACTCTTCAGGTGTGAGAATATCCGTCCACACAACACCACAGATACGTTCTTTAAAATTGGTGGAATTGCATAGCCTAACACCAACCTATAAATAACACGAAAACGCCATGCATATATAAAAAACAAAAGACAAAACTTCATTTAAAAAACAGTAACAAGGTACAAAACGCCATGTAACTTAAAACACATTTTATACTAAAACGCCAAAGGTAAAAAAAGCATAACAACCTTCAGAGAAAGTTTATGCATCACATGCCACATGCATAACCGATGCCTCGTGTCAACAAATACAGCAGAAATAGCCTTCTTCATCGCTGGATCTTGGTCAGTGACAACAACTTTTGGTTGAGAACCAACAACTTTAAAAAAAACTCTTAACAACCAAATATACGTAGCAGCAGTTTCCGACCCCAACAATGCTGCACCAAATGTAACATTGTAGTGATGATTGTCCATACCAGTGAACGGTACAAACACCATAGAGTATCTGCATATGAAAATGCCATGAGACATGAAACAATACTAAAACGCCATTGAATGTAAACTAGTAAAACGCCATTGCATGCTAACAAAACGCCATTGCATGTAAAATATAAAACCACCATGCATGTGAATTAATAAAACGCCAAAAACAAAGAAGTTGAATTATAAAAAATTATGTGACATATGTGCTTGTGTAATCATTGTAAAGACTCTGAACAATTCAGTATTAATAAAACAATATGTTTTGATCCCAATGTTTGATATTTATGTTTGATATTATGCACGTTTTAGTTTTTGATCGATTTTAAAACTCTATATCGCTTTCTAGAAAGGTATACGCAAACTGATGCGTAAACGCAATCAGTTTAACGCGACAAACACTCTGGAATAGCAATATAAGCTTAACATACCTTAAATAACCTTTACATAACTTAGAAATAAGTTTTGAAGGGTTTGGTATGGCAAAAACAAGTTTATTCGCTCACAGGGACTATTTGCGTCAACTTGCAAAAGTCTGCCGTTTCGTAAGACAACGTACAGTCCAGAACTTGATCATAAGCTAAACATACCATATATAACCTAAACATAGCTTAGAAATAAGCTTTGATAGGTTCGGTGTGCAAAAATATGCTTATTTGATCTTACAGGGACTAAAAGTGTCAAAAACGGCGTAAGTTTGCATTTCCACGTATATCTTACGTTCTGACCACATCTGGACATCCAAAATTTTTGTACACACTTAAATATTTTTATTTTAGTGATCGGCATGCAAAAATACCATTCGTCGCTTAATTTGGATCGTTTTCGCGTCCGTTCGAGTTTCGTCGTAATTTGACGAATAACGTGACCGTACGACCAAATGAGCCGACATCTGAGAGTTTCCGAGCATATTTTGAGTCCTCTAAACTTTAGTGACCTTGTAGGGCCTTGAAAACGGCTTAACGGGTGTCAAAAGTGCCTGAAATGAGCTTAAACACATTGCAGGGACTGATCTTGTAAATCTGCAAACATGTGCTGATCTACTGAGTTTACACCGGCCACGTAAGCCTGTCCCTCAGCTTACGCGGGCTGCCTAAAAATGCCCAGTTCCAGATTTTGATTTTTCAGCAACTGTTTGATACTTTAGGGGCTGTTCTTGCAAGATCTTGGTGTGTTAACCAAGTTAACACCTCTCCAAGGCTTCTAATCTGCTTACAACACTTGTATGGTTGAGATTTTTGCTTGGAAGTTACACAAACAAATGGCATGATCTTGTGAGTTCACAACAACTATAAATAGCAAGGCCATTTCATTGTTTCAAGCACCCTTGATCTGATTTCTCAAAGCTGAAGTTACTATACTTCATACCTGAGATTTTAAGATCAAGTTCTCCCTAGCAAGGACCCTTTGTAAGTTTCCTTCGTTCTTTTATCGCTTTCCTAGCGTAAAAGTCAAACAGTGTTGACTTCAGCTTTGACCAGTCAATGGTCAACGCAAAGTTCGTTTGAACTTTGCAACGTGTGTAGGACCGGTTTTGACTCCGAAACGATTGCGAAACGAACGTATGACGTGCGGAATCCGTACACGAACGCGACCTAACACACACGATGTAATATAAACGTGATTCTATTAGAAATCTATCAGGAACAAGCACCTTGAATCACTTTCTCTCTCTAGAATCTCTCTCTAGATCTAGAGCTTTCTAAATGTCAAATGAGCAAAAGTTTTTAAACTAAATATAACCTCCCTATTTATAGGCCTTGACTTTTAATGAGATTTCTCATTATTACAATTGTGCCACCTTGCCTATTTGACTATCTATCTCTAATATTACAATATAAATCTCGTTTTCTTCTGTTTCTTGCTACGGCTCGGATTGACAAAGGCTATAGACATAAATGCACTAACAGACTCCCCCTTGGATATTGCCGCAGTCAATCTCGTAGCGTCTTGTCTTTCTCTTTCTCTCTCTTTGAGTCTTCTTGAAGCTTTAACACTTTTTCATCAACGTAGACTCTCTTTTGTTTGAACAGAATCCCCGTGGATCTGTCTTTAGCTTCAGTTACTCCTTTCTGTATAAACTCTTTTCTTCGTCAGGCTCCCCTTTTCGTCAAGCTTCTGTGCTTTGGGATCGACACCTTGCTTTCCGTATACAAGCTCCTTTAGAATAGTTACATGGCTTCTTGAATCCACGCTTCCTTTTGCGTTGAGCTCGTCTTCAGACTCCCCCTTAGACTCGGCTTTCGGGATCGTAGTCTGGTATAACATCTGCAATTCTCAAACATTTATAAGTAACAACATTTTGAACATTCAATTTTCCAGAAATCGTAATCTGGCACTTATTCAACTCTCTAAATCACTCCCCCTATCAACAATCTTTACAAATTTGGCAGTGTTAAAGAATCCAACTCCCTCACAGTTAATCGTCCAAGTCCAAACTAATGACCTTGGAGATATCACAAACTGTTTTTGAAATTTTTGATTTTAACTCAAGTATCAAATTAATGAACTTGTTTTATTTTCAGAAACACAATCAGCTTACTTAGATTTTGAAACTCAGCAACTCAGACATCGGTTTATCGAAAATAAAGCAGAATCAAAAATCTTTTTGTATTTTTCTGAAAATATAAAGCAGTAAAGAATATGTACAAACATATTTACAGACAATATTTTTATTTGAGTATGCGTCAGAGGATCATATCAGTTTTTGACAAGTCACAAGTACGGTTGAGCTTAATTACACATTAAGAATTAAACAATTCACTTAGATTGTCGATATACTGATCCACTTAAATTTTCATACAAATTTCAACTGAATTCAGGATACGAATTAGATGTGTTAAGAACTTAAACTCATTCATGTGTCCCACCTCTTGAATATACTCCCATATCCAGATTCCAATATTCAGTCTTACAGGTGAGTATACCACAGATGATATCTGTAAAGGGCTAGATGCGAGGGCCGTGAGAGCTCAGGTCGATACTTCCGTATACGCAGAGAGATGACGGCTTCGACTTTTCGGTGTGTCCCCTTTAGAGGATCTTTTTTACAACAGCAATGATTATCAATTTTATTGTTTCATCAATTTGCTGAGGGCGATGCTATGTTGCAAGCAATGCGGAAAGTATTATTCAGGGACTAGGTCAGAACTTCCATTCAACAGAAGTCCCGGAATAATACCCCAGATATCACTGAGTATAAAGACCTAGTATCTCAGAATAAGGGACCTTTCAAACGAGATTTCAGGGGTTACCTATATATCCAAGTAGTGTTCCCCACGAAATAAGCAAGTGTTTGAATTTAGGTTTATATCCCGAAAAAGTTTACTAAGTGTATAAAAACCTATCGACATATCATCAGTGAGACTGTTTAACGCTATTTAATCATTACATTTCTTTAGCATACTGTAACTGTCTACTGATGTACTATCATTTCCTCTTTTTACACAAAAACTCAATTTTTTGAATTTTATCATTTTTTTGGTTTTTTTTTCAAATTTTCTAATGTTTTTGTATTTTCTGACAATTTTTCTCCCCTTAAAATGCAAAACCATTAAAGGAAATTTGACAACACGATGCTGATAGCTTTGTCTCGCCATCCATGTTCTGCTTCTCGTGTACCGAATTACAGAAAACATAACATACTATTTAGCACTGTTAGCAGAAAAACTAACATAAAGTACCCCCATGATTTACAACACATTGATTTTTACAGTTTGAAAACCGTTTTTCAATCTGGTGAAAGTAATCATGTTTGTTCAGCCGTGAGGGTTTCGGCGTATTCAATCAACATATATTTTTGTAATTTCTGTTTTTGATAAAAATTAAAAACAAACATATTTTTGGTTTTTAATTTTTCTAATTTTTAGTGTTTTTGAAATATTGTTTATTTATGTACAGAAAAACAAACAAACTCCCTGTTTCAACCAACACAGGGTCCAGCAGCCTCTACCTCCTCTTCATGTGCTAGGCTGCTCCAACTTTCAATCTCACAGCCTTCAGTATTCTTGAGCACTTGCACATTCAACTAATTGAATTACTTGAACAATTTAGCCCAGGTCTGTTGGACCTTAGGCATTTCAACACAATAATTTTCATTCAATGCTGGAAATTCATTGTCATTTTTCACAAAAACTTTCTCAATTTTAACTTCAGCTTTCTCATCTTTTACCGAATCAACATGTTTCTTAACACTCCATGTTTGACCTTTCGGTGTACCACGTTTGTAAAAATGTGAATCTTTTTGAACACTTTGGTTTTGAACAACAACTTTTGTGTCACACCCTGGCTTTTGCGGAAGCGTGGGTTTATTTGGTGTGACTTCTTAATATCATAGCAACAATCACAACGTGCTATATGATAAAGACATATGATGTTCATCCATTAAAATGATTAAAAATGCATAACATATTATTTTAAAACATCAACCACAAGAATGCGTTACAAAACATGACTTGTTTAAAAATGAGTTCATAAGACTCGACAAAAGACTATCAACAACACAAGGATTTGAGACATGCAACTCGTCCAGGAAAGAGTTACCCTTCCCAAACCTACGACTCCGGATGACATCCTTATTAAGTACGCAGCTAATCATGCATCACTTGCCATATCCAAATTAATTCCCTGAAATACATGTAGTTTAAAAAGTCAACAAAAAGTTGAGCGAGTTCATGTGTAAGTCTGTGTGTATAAACCGTTTAATATGTCTGTAAGTAAAATTGTCCCTGGTATGTAGCAATAAGGAAAAATGATCACCATTGGGTTGCAAATCCAATAGTATATGTGAATGATGCAGGAAGACTCAAACCTAGCAAATTTGTCTCCGGTATGAAGACATAGTCACCACTATGGGCCCCCGGCCTCATGGGTGTGGGCTCGCTACACCCAAATAGATCTATCACTCATGTCCCGTGGTCCTACGATGAGGATTAATGGCCTTAAGTGTCATGCCCACCACTCACTTGATCGCGTAATAAAAACCCCTCCTTAAGCTAATCATACCAATTATAAAATGTCTGAAATAAATTGTAAACATGTATTCCACCCCCGAAGTATAAAAACCGAAAACAGTAAAGGAATAGGGGGTCATGAACTCACCGTAGTGCGTCTTGACTCGAACTTAACTCTTTCCGCTACACGACAACCTACAACGTACTAATGTCTATTAGACGAACGGGCCGTGCCTTGGCTTAGAGTTTAGTGTTTTGATTGTGTTACTTTGGTATTATTTTGTTAAAACAATAATAATTATTTTAACTTAAATAGCGTTCTTAGAAAATAGTTAGACAACTATTTCGTATCTATTTTCTCGAATATTTTACTAAGTGCTCGGATTTTCGGAAAATTTCGGCAGAGTCTCCTCTGTAAATAGAGGTGTCCATGCTTAAATAGCATATCATTTTCTTTTACATATATCCAATAGTTCATTTTCAATAACCAAACCGACATATAGACATACAAAACGTTACATACTTCATTTCAGCTTTATTACTCGAAACCAGACTGTTTTCGAGGATTTTTATAAAATAGTTATCCTTTTCCAAAAAGTCTCAAATTTTTACAGAATGTCACATATGTTCCAAGGTTTATTGTGTAAAAATATCGAAGTCCAATTCGTTACCCATATTTTATAGAAAATCATTTTCTCGACTGCAATCAGATTTGTTACCTTCTGATTGCAGTTTACGGAAATATTCACTAAAAATTAACCGTAAGTCCGTTTGACGAAATTCCAGTTGGAGGGTCGTCCTGACAATGGTGTCTATCTACTGTAAAATTTTCATGAGTTGATTTTACTCAGGTTTTAAGTTATGTCTCCGAAAATAACACACTTTTTCTGCAGTAAAAATGCAGCTTGAGCTGCTGTCCAAAAATAGTCTTTTAAAAATAGTAAACGGTCTCGAAAAATTATGATTCCAGTGCCATTCGTTTAGTTATTCCAAAATACTCATTTTAGGCTTTAGAAAATCCGTTTTTCGACTTAAAATGATCCCGTTACAGCCTGTTGAAGTTGGCTGGAAATCCAACTCAGCAAGCTGTTTACATTGTAGAAGCGACTAAAAGTGCATAAACGAAGATCCTAACCATGGTTTATTGATGAACAAATGTTAAAACCTCAATCATGCTTTAACCAACCCTAAACCATTCAGATTTCAACCTCACACAACCTTTTTATATGTGGTTTTTAGGCAGAAACTTAAGTTCATATTTTAGTGTTTAAACTTTTGAGTGTGTCATAAACATTCAACAAATCGTAACAAGAATCAAGGTGGAACAAGAGTATGAAGGGACTTACTACTAGCACAAGGCTAGGGTAGTAATCTTAGGATGAGATGATGGTGAAAAGTTGGTGACAAAGCTTGAATCAAACTTCCTTGAAAGCCCTTCAATCTTACACTTCTATGGATGAACTTCAACCTTTGAATGAGAGCTTTTAGTGGAAGAAATGGAGATGGTGAAGAATGATGGTGGTGATTTCGGTTATGAGAGAGGGGGGGGGGGTATGTGAGCCGAAATATAGAGAGAGGAGAGAGGGGATTGAGTGCAAGCTTTGAAGTAATGATGATCATCATCTTGGAAATGCACCCTTCTAATCCTAGGGTAATCATACCCAACTTTTGGCCAATAGAAACAAGATCCTCTTTACACAAAATCTAAACTAAAATATCTTTAATAATTTGGGCAGATTTTCGGTTGGGGGGGGGGTAAAGTGTAATTTTTTTTTTTTTTTTGTAATTAGTAGGTAATTATTAGAAGGTTAAGGGTATTTACAAGTATAGTGGATGTATGTCATGTTTACATGGTGCATGGGGACTTTTGTGACCATAATTAATTTAAAATGATAAAATATTATTTCTAACAATATTTTCATGTCTCGGGTAATGTCTGGTTGTTCGGTTTCGCATCGTTCCGTTAAAGCGTTTAATTGTCCCGTAAAGCGTCTTTTGTGCATCTTTTTGTAACGAAATTAATTCCAACACTTAGGAAAGTGTCCAGGACCATTTAGTCAATACTCTGTATAATATGAGTGTGTTAAAAGCTGAATTGTTACTAAAAATGCGGAATTCTGTAATTAAATTGCGTTTTAGGCACTTTCCGGCACTCAAACTATCACCTAGTGACATAGTCTTATGGTCCTCACCTCCCTACACTCCATACTGGTGTAGTGTTTTATTCCTGGCCCATACTGGCCTAAAAATAGTATCTGTCTAAGTGCTGGCATTGTCAGTATGTGTCTGAGTTATCCGCTTACTGTGCTAACTGTTCTTTGTGCATCAGGTTTGTCACTAAGAGTCTGTATGAAATAATTGGAGTGACTGTATGTAAAGAATGCACATGTATGTATATAACATAAATCAGTAAGCAGTTTAAAGTGTCAGATGTAGTCAAGCACAGTCATTAAGCACATGATTAGGGTTAACTAATTTGTACAGTACCTGTAATTATGCGGGTTGTCACATTTTGGTTTCCAAAACTCTTGGGGTTTTGTTATATCAACTGATGTTTTCCAACTTTGTGTTGTTCTGAATCTGGGTGTGTGAGAATTCCAGGTCTGTCTTGAATCAAACATGTTCGGGTTTGATTTCCAATTTTGGATCGAAGCAAACTTGTTTGTGTTGTACCTCCAAGTTTGTTTTGAATCAAATCTGGTTGACCTTTGTCTCACATACTCAAAGTTTTGTTTCTCAGAATCAATCTTCTTGTGGTCAACATCCACAGGTTTTAGATTTGGACACTTTCATGCAAGATGTCCTTTTTGATCACATTTGAAACATGTTCTCATGGACACATCTTTGACGTGTGCTTGTTGCTTTTTCTTTTTAGCAAAGAACTCATCAATAGACTATCTCATTTTGAGTTCTTTTTCTTCAGCTAAACTGTTTCTTTGAACAAAACTCATTTTAGCCTGATAATTTGGCACTTCATTTTTCTTTCGATTCTGTTTCTTCTTATAACCCAACCCAGCCTTCATGTTTTTCTTTTTGAAACCAGGTTTGTTATACGAACCTTTATGACTCTTACCAACAAACTTTGAAATCTCAGACTTCTCAATCTCAACCATTTTGAAAACTTTATCAACCTTTTCTGAAATCACATTCTGAATCGGGAATACAACATCTAAGAATAATTTGTCTGATCCAATCATGGTATAAACCAATCCCTTTGAATCACCATTCAAATTTTTCTCGGATTTTGTGTTTTTCAGATATCCATCATGAAGATTTCCTTCATCTTCATCCTGTGATTCAGATTTACCTGTAACAATCGACTCTTCTTTCAACACACTTTCAACGACTTTACCTACCACCTCTGAATCATGAGAATCATCAGATTTGGAATAGGTTATGTCAATGTTGTCTGGCAATTGGTCTACCATGTTGAAAGCTTTCTCGACCTTTTCCTCATCATAAAATGCAAACTTTTCCGGTGGTGGAACTTGATGAAACTCTGAGCCAATGCCTTTCTTGTTTTGCTCAGACTCACCATCTCCCGGTTTTATATTGAAAATTCGTTCATGCACATATGACGACACGTGGTAACTTTTTAACTTGTTGTTATCCTGTTCTAAATCAGCAATCTGTCACTTTAACTTAGCAACATCCTTAATATAGGAATTAACAACATCTTGTTTTATAGCATACATTCGTTTAAGTTCTTTAGTTGTTTCAGAAAGATAATTCATTCTTGATTGAGCATATTTCATTTCATCTTTCACTTTCTCATATGACTCTTTTGTAATATGATATGATAATTTCATTAAGTCATATTCCTTTTTCATTTCTTGACAAGCAATTTCTTTTTGAGAACACTTTTCTGTCATTTTAGAAACATTTTCTTTCAAAACTTTATTTTCTTTTTCTATTTTTCTACATTTTTCAGAAAGTTTTTCATCATTTTCTTTAAAAACTCTTTCTTTTTCTATCATTTCTTTGAATTTTTCTTTGAAAATGTTTTCAATTTTAGTGAATTCAAGATCTCTTGTTCTGAATTGCTCATCTTTTTCAGTACAAGCTCTGCACGGTTCCATGCATTTCTTGCACTGATCAATCAGTTTTAAGTTTTCAGAATCAGAATTTACTTTAGTGATTGGCACCTCGGTATCTTCAGCAGCTTTTGTCTGCATCTGATTAGCATCATCTTGCTTCTCTTCAATACTGACTTCCTCACCATCATTACCAGCATCCAAATTCTTATTCTTTTCTTCTTCTTTTTCTTTCCTCACCTATTTTTCAATCTGATGTTCTTCAGTAGCTTTCTTAACCTCTTCAGCTTCAACTTCAACAACTTCTGTTTTAACCTCTTCAGCAACTTTCTTCAAATTATTCACCATTTCTTCAACATTCTTCTTCATTCTCTCTTCATCCCTTTTTCTCAGACATGATAACATGGCATATCTGATCTCCTTTTCAAACCTCTTAGCGTATGTGTCATCTTTCATCACATTTCTATAGTATTCGGCTCTCAACGGGACTATGAGAAGAACATCATCAAAAATTATGTCTTTCTTTGGAACAACCGGTTCACCTTCTCTGTTGTAGTAGCACTCTCTCTTCATATCCCATCTTCTGTTGCTGACAGCACTTTCATACTCTTCCTGCATATCATCCATTCTGTTGTAAACCACGTTTCTTTCTCTGTAAGTCTTCTCACTCAAAATCTCTTCTCGAGTTTTCTCCTTAATTTCAGCCATGATGTTTTCTTGAATCACCTTGAATCAACAAACAAACAAACACTTATCATATTAAACACTTATCAAACAACTAACTCAAAATAATACTCGAACTGGTGAATATTCTGTGCGGACTGAAGGTTGACACACTGTGCGGACTGAACTTGATGCGAACTAAGATTTAAGTTGTCAAACCGTACGAAGTGCTATGACCCGGATCAAATTCAAACAACCTGACAAAAACACACGACCTGGGACTGAACCACCTCTTGTGAACTGGGATCAAATTCAAACCGTGTGACACAGAATTCACTTTCAGACTACCTTGACCCTTTCAAGTGACTTCTTCAACTTGAATCAAGCCGTGTGATCTAATTGATTGGGCCACACAATAAGACTTCAACAATTAAAATTCAAACTATGCACTTGGGCCGTAAACACTTAACACATACAAACTATGATTGTGCCGATAACGTATGAGGTCACATGGGCTTACAATATGTCCAACAACAATGACGCGAAATCGGACCGAAACCTGATGAGCGGAACCTCAAAAATGACCATATGAGCGGAACCTACGAGCGAAACCACTACCACAAAAGCGAAACCTGCAATTTTGACGCGAAATCGGACCGAAAACCTTCGATTTCTCCTAAACGGCTAGGAGTTTGGATCTGAAACTTGGTAGGGTTATAGATCAGGTGTTTTCGCACAACATATAAAAAATTTAGCCGATTCGGAACGTAAAATCCTGTTCAATTTGACGAAAATCAGTAAAAACATGAAAAATATGAAAAAAAATGAAGAAATAGATGAAATCCGGATCTGAAATCATGAAATCACGAGTGGAAATGTGTGTTGGATCAGTGCAATCGAGCTCCTGCTCTGATACCACTTGTAGGACCGGTTTTGACTCCGAAACGATTGCGAAACGAACGTATGACGTGCGGAATCCGTACACGAACGCGACCTAACACACACGATGTAATATAAATGTGATTCTATTAGAAATCTAACAGGAACAAGCACCTTGAATCACTTTCTCTCTCTAGAATCTCTCTCTAGATCTAGAGCTTTCTAAATGCCAAATGAGCAAAAGTTTTTAAACTAAATATAACCTCCCTATTTATAGGCCTTGACTTTTAATGAGATTTCTCATTATTACAATTGTGCCACCTTGCCTATTTGACTATCTATCTCTAATATTACAATATAAATCTCGTTTTCTTCTGTTTCTCGCTATGGCTCGGATTGACAAAGGCTATAGACATAAATACACTAACAACGTGATTGTAATCACGATAGTTATAATCCTTAGCGATTATACCTACTGATTACCATGTTAACTAGGCGTAGTGACGAGTCAAAGTTTCGCTCAAAATGCGTTTTAGCACGCATTTTGCAACGTAACTACTTTTAGGTATCAAAACATTTTGTTTTGATACCAAATCAGTTTCCTAAGTTAGTTAAACATGTTTTGACATCTTTAACTCGTCACTATTAGTTTAGTGCTTGTTTAGGGTCGTAAAGTTAAGCGGTCTAAACAACCGCTTAGACATTCGAACCCGACCCGTTTGGTCGATCATTAGGATCCGACCAAGCTTATTTAGTGATCATAGTTTCATAGGGAATAACCTCTGAGGATATATGTAACACCCTGCGTTACTGAAAGTCAAAGTCAAGATTGACTCCTTTGACTGTATCTAGCCTATTTTATGTTTTCGTTAGTGTATTATGTGGAGTAAGTGTTATTAATCAAAGTAATCGAATGTTCATCGACGCGAAACGCTAAACGACTATGAATAATAGGAAGTGACAATGCGATAAAGTCAATCAATCAAATCATCATCATCGAACTCGAAAACTCGAATTATGCGAATTTTTGGTGTTAATATACGTGTGTGTGTTCCTTATGTGTTACTTGTGCGTGTCTACTTTATGTTATGTGTAGTAATCAATCGAAACTCGAATCAAAACTCGAAACTCAGTCAAACTCAATCGAAATCGAATTATGATAATTGGTGGCGAAAAGACAGCGCGAGACATAGGTGATTGTATGTTAGATATAGTGGTTGGGATTAAAAGTAATTTGAATAGGAAACTCTATCGTATTCTCATCAATCGCAATCGAAATCGAAATATCGAAAATCGTCGCACCGAACGCTCGAATCAGGCAGTTGAACGATCAGGCTCTCAGCCGATCGAACGATCCAGCCGATCGGACTGCTGTCTGATCGGACAGGCTGTCCGATCGGATGCCTGGCCAATCGGCCAGCCCTTTCCACTTTTGGCATCCTATAAATACCCCTGTCATTGTCATCTTTACCACTTTTGAAAGCTCTGACCGACCAGCTCGTGCTCCCCCTTCTTTTCTAAGATTCCTTCTGATTCCGGTAAGATTTCACCCTAAATCTTGTACTTTCGTGATCTATACACACTCCTACACCTTTCTATCTTTCAAATCTTGATTTCTAATCGTGAAATCATCAAGATTCAAGTGTTCTAGGATGATGTCATCGTGGTGTTCTTGAAGAACTTCATGTTTTGGCTTCAATCCACCAAGAATCGCTTGGATCTAGCCGATTTCCACATAAACAAACAAAGATCTATCATAGATCTGAACATTTACACGGTGAAAAGGATTGAAAGGATGTTTTCCAACTTTCTTTCAACTCTTTTACACTCAATGCCTTCAAACCGGTAGAAACGGAGCTTGAACCGACTCACTAATCATTCTAGTAGTTGTGCGGTTCAAGATTCGGGTTCTATCCACGAGGTTCACCGATTTCGGGTTAAACGTTAAACTCTGTTCCGAACAGTTCACTGGCCGGGTTTGGGTGATTCCTGTCCGAGCAGGAGAAACAAGTAAGAACGAGCGTTCTATGGTTCAATTCGTCGTCAAAGTACCTCGATATAACGTCAAACAAATCAAAACAGCCAAGTGTTAGATGAACAGGACGACCAGGTCAGGAAGCTGACCGATCGGGCTGACTGTCCAAACGGACAGCCCAGCCGATCGGACAAGCCAGCCGATCGACCAGGCCAGCCGATCGGCTAGCACATGGCCCCACACATTGACAATTTCATGAAGCCTAGCATTGAACGAAATGTTGTTCGATCGGACTACGGTCTGATTTGAATTACTCTTCGGATCATGAGAAACTATGCTTCAACACTTAATCGATTTTCAACTTGTTCAACGCGTTGGAGTGCCACCCGATCGGTCGAGCCGTCCGACCAGGTGACACCCCGATAAGAACTTGTTGTTGAAGTACCTAACCGATCGGTTAAGCCGGCCGATCGAACGAACCGTTCGATCGATCGACCTGAAAGGTAAGGAAGCTTTAATGTTTTCAAATACTACAACAAAGACCTCAAAAGGTCAAACCATCATACACAAACACATCTTACTCTAGGGAAGAAACAATCCACTCGAACAGCCCATCCGATCGGTCTACCGACCGACCGGATAGGCTGTCCGAACAGACTGGTTAACCGAACGGTCAAGCCGTCCGATCGGACCTACCATCCGATCGACCAGACTGTCCGACCCTCCAACACTTGTTTTCCGTTTTACGCGTTGCTTATCGTTATGCTATCGAGCTATTCAGGCTAACCCTACTCTCAAGTGCTCCCTTAAATCCATCAATCACTATGAGTATACTCGACCCCTTTTTGCTTTTAGCACTTTTGGGTGTTACATACGTTACTTATTCTAAATCACAATCGAACACACTACTCAATTACTTTAAACGCTAACCGTCACCGCATGTATTACGTGACTAAATGAATGCTTGTTGTTATGTTTACACATGGAATGCTGTCTACCTTCCTTAACGACGATAGTACTATAGTTTGGACTCAGCACCCGTTCACACGGGGGTTGTTAAGGACAATTACTTGCATGGATTACGGTGGTAATCATGTATTGTGAACTGCCTCGGGCAGTCAACCCGCAGTCATTGGTATCGATAGATCCATGTCGATAATTAACATGCTTCGTTTTCCTCTGTGTACGTGCTGGTTATGCGTAAACTATTTCGAACTCTATATGTTATTACCAAACTTGTATGCTCACCTTTACATTTTATGTATTGACTTTATTTTAACGTATGTGACAGGTGTTTAAGATGTTTATCTGCTAGGAAGGCGAAGCTAGAATAAGAGTTTAGAGCATAGTTGTCCGTAGATCTTGCAGATCGAGTCTCTAGACATAGATAAACAATATTTATATTTAAATCTGAGTTGTCGGAACAGAATATTTGACTTGATGTTATCTGTAATAACTTGTTTGCTATTTAAGGTACGGTATGGGACGTATTATATAAATTGAATAGTAATGATAGTTGTTATGGAAACTTCTGGACAATCTG
The DNA here is from genome assembly GCF_002127325.2 of Helianthus annuus. Lineage (NCBI taxonomy): Eukaryota > Viridiplantae > Streptophyta > Magnoliopsida > Asterales > Asteraceae > Helianthus > Helianthus annuus. The sequence goes on from NC_035434.2 coordinate 89,866,915, forward strand.
TTTCGCTCAGTGCCATGCCCCGATGATTCCGCCATCGGTTGGGGTGTGACAGATTGGTATCAGAGCCATAACTATAGGGAATTAGGCTAGACTCGACCTAGTCCGGGTCGAAGTCTTAGAGACCTAGACTATAGTTAAGATCCAACAGACCGAGCTTATGTGCTATACCCTGTTATTTCTCGCTTACTCTACACTATCACTGCACTCGAATTTTTAGACAACGACAAGTGACTCAGTCAGGATTAGGTGTGAAAACCGCAAACTCTTGACTAAGTTGCTAGGTCAATGTTGTTTTATCAATGATTTCTTCACTATCTTTCAATAAAGCACGCTTTTTTTAACGAGGAGAATTATACCAGATCAGGAGTGAAAACCATATTTTGATGAATAATCTCCTCAATTTCACTAAAACAAGGAAGAAGTTGCTAAGCCAGGGGTGAAACCCTAACCTTGACAACTTGTTCCGACTTTTATTTGTCTCACCAAGGCCTCGACGGACTCCAATGACCTGAACTCACGAGTATGACCTAGGGAATACGTGCTGAATGCCCAAGAATCGAGGCGGAAACACGATCCCGAAAGTCGAAATGTGACGACAAGTCTATTGAGAATAGTCGAATCGCTTTGGGTAGTCGATGTCTAATAGCCGCAGACAATCTACTTCTCGATTTTTATGTGTTTCGATTCTAAGCCCGCAACTGCTGACTCTGATAATTCGTCGATTTTATGTATTTTAAGTGTGTGTAACTTTTTAATGTGTTTAATTTTGGAATTCATTCGATTATTGCTCTCACTTCGATCGACACACACGACTCGCATTGCTTTTCCACCTCAAAACGGTAACAAGTCGCTGCGAATCTAGACAACATTATGCCATGCTATACGACCATACTATACTACTCGATATGCTATACACGACCGATATATACGAATGACACGCGAACTTGAATGATAGGTTTCTGTATTCTGACTGCCTCTGTGATTAAATACGTAGGTATTTTCTGTGTTTCTGTGCCCTACGTGCTTATGTGCTTCTGTGACTACGTGAATCTGTGATTATGTGCTTATGTGTTTATGCGATACGTGTTTCGACGTGTTCCTGAGCTTTAGTAAGTAGTAGACGTGTGAGGTGAGATTCGATTTTGATGTGTCTAAGACCTACGACGATGTCTGTTGCAGACCATGTCGTCATCCAGACACCGAACCCCACTTACCCGTCAAGAAAAGAGAGACAGACGTCTTGCTGCTATCATCGCCAAGCAAGTAGCAAAAGCTGTGAGCGATGTCTATGAAAACGTCAGCAAATCTTCCGAGGAGTCGAGAACCGAAGCTCCCAAAGACGCTACCAAGACCGTTTTCAGCTTTAAATAGTTCAAGGCATGCGGACCAAAGGAATTCACCGGAGAAGATGGCCCAACAGCTATGTTTCAATGGTTTGATTCCATCGAAGTCACTCTGCGCCAAAGCGGCTGTCCAGAAAATCTCCGTACCCTAAACACAACCGGCGTCTTCCAGTCCCGAGCTCTAGACTGGTGGACGGCCGAACGAAACAAACGCGGGAATGATGCAGCTTATGAGCTGACATGGAAAGAGCTGAAAGCCATCATGATGGACGGATTCTACCCTCCCCATGAACGCCAAAAGCTGGAGGACGAGTTTTGGAACATTAAGCAGAAGGATGGAGATAACGCTACCTTGACTGCTCGCTTTAAACAGCTCAGCATCATCTGTCCCGATCAAGTCAAGACGTCAGACATGGCCATCAAGAAGTACATTCGAGCTCTACCCGATTGTGTTGCCGATTTTGTTCACGCCGCGAAGACGTCATCAATTGAGGAGACTTACTTGCTTGCCGCCGAGATCAACGACAAGCGAGTAAAAGCTGGTTCTGGGATAAGCCCTCCAAGTCTCTGCATCAAGCTACCACTGCACCGACCGCCGAAACCGCCACTGCTCAACCATCCAAGTCGTCATGCCGCAAGAAGAAGCACAACAACAACAGCTCCAGCAACAAGAACTGTGCTGTCACTACCACTGCTGCTCCTCTGTAAGCCGTACCGGCTCAGCCGCAGTCTCATCATCGACCAGCACCAGTTACTCAAGCGCCGCCAGCAAAGCGTGCTTACATAGGTCCCCACCCGCTCTGCCTGACATGCTCATATCATCACCCAGTGGGTCTTGCCTGTCGCTTCTGCGCTCATTGCAATTTGTATGGCCATTTTACTGCCAAGTGTCGCTATGGTCCTCGTCAAGCCCCAGTTCAAGCCATTGCTCATCAAGCTTTACTCCCAGCCCCGCAAGGCCAACACGCAGCTCAGGCACCTGCGATCAATGCTCGAGTCTGCTTTGCATGTGGTGACCCTAACCACTTTGCAAACATGTGCCCGAACAGGGTTGTGAAGCAAGAACCCCAGCAGCAGCCCCAGCAGTAGCAACAAGCAGCACGCGCCAGAACCTTCAACATCAATGCTCGCCAAGCCTAGGCTGACAACAACGTGGTTAATGGTGCGTTCCTTGTGAATGGTACTTATGCATCGTGTTTGTTTGATACTGGAGCCGATAACTGCTTTGTGTCGTTTGAATTCGAGAAGCTCCTTAGTCGTAAGCGTACTTATCTTCCCTCGTCATTCGAAGTTGAAGTCGCTACTGGAAGAACTGTCGCTGTTAATTCTGTTCTTCGTGATTGTACTCTCGAGCTCAACAATCACATCTTTCCAATTGACCTTATTCCGATGCAGCTCGGAAGTTTTGACATCATAGTAGGCATGGACTTTCTACGCAAAAACCATGCTGAAGTTGTGTGCTTCGACAAGATGCTTCGATTCTCGCTCGCGAATGGTGATTTATTATGTGTGTACGGTGAAACTGCTTCGAAAGGTCTCAAGCTCATGTCATGTGTCCAAGTTAGCAAGTATCTCCGCAAGGAATACAGAGCTTTCTTGGCCAACATCGTAGTAGCAGAGAAGGAAAAGAAAAGGAAGACAGAAATCAGAGACGTCCCTGTGGTCCGTGAATTTCCTCAAGTGTTCCCTGATGATCTTCCCGGATTATTGCCCAGTCGTGATATCGACTTCCGTATCAACCTCATTCCTGGAGCTAACCCCGTAGCCAAAGCCCCTTATCAACTCGTGCCATCCGAAATGCGGGAACTCTCGAACCAACTCCAGGAGTTACTTGAAAAAGGCTTTATTCGCCCGAGCACCTCTCCTTGGGGCGCACCAGTCCTTTTCGTCAAAAAGAAGGATGGGACGTTCAGGATGTGTATCGACTACTAGGAATTGAATAAGTTGACCATCAAGAACCGTTACCCCCTACCTCGCATCGACGATTTGTTTGATCTGCTACAAGGTGCTACGTGTTTCTCGAAGATCGATCTACGCTCAGGCTACCATCAGTTACGTATTCAGGAAGAAGATATACCCAAAACCGCTTTTCGCACTCGCTACGGCCACTATGAGTTCGTTGTTATGCCTTTTGTTTTAACCAACGCACCCGCGGTTTTCATGGATCTGATGAATCGTGTGTGTAAGTCGTATCTTGACCGTTTCGTCATCGTGTTCATCGACGACGTCTTGATTTATTCCAAATCGAAAGCCGAACACGCGCAACATCTACGTTTGGTACTCGAGTTACTCCAGGGGAACCAACTCTATGCCAAGTTCTCCAAGTGTGAATTTTGGTTAGAAGAGGTTCAATTTCTGGGTCACATTGTGAATAGTCAAGGTATCCATGTCGACCCTGCGAAGATTGAAGCAGTTAAGAGTTGGATTACACCAAAGAACCCGTTTGAAGTCCGTTCTTTTCTCGGATTAGCGGGCTATTATCGACGATTTATCGAAGGATTCTCTAAGATCGCTGTGCCGCTTACCGCTCTTACGCATAAAGACAGGTCTTTTGTTTGGGGAACCGAACAAGAGTCTGCTTTCCAAACCCTCAAGCATAAGCTTTGCAATGCTCCTGTTCTCTCATTGCCCGATGGGAACGACGATTTCATTGTCTACTGTGATGCTTCCAACCTTGGCCTTGGTTGTGTCCTCATGCAACGAGACAAGGTTATAGCTTACGCTTCTCGACAGCTCAAAATCCATGAGAAGAACTACACAAACCATGATCTCGAGCTAGGCGCGGTTATTTTTGCATTAAAGATTTGGCGACACTACCTGTATGGTACCAAGTGTACGATCTTCACCAACCACAGGAGTTTACAACACATCTTTAATCAGAGAGAACTTAATATGCGTCAACGCCGATGGGTAGAACTCCTCAACGATTACGACTGTGAGATTCGTTATCACCCAGGCAAGGCAAATGTCGTTGCCGACACGCTCAGCAGACGGAGTTATTTGCTCAGTATTCGCCATACATAAGCCCAACACGATCTCGAAACCCTCATCCGCGAAGCCCAACATGCTTGCTTTAATGAACGCACCTTGAAGAAAGAGAGAATCTATCACGATGGAGCTCAGCTTGTAAGCAAATCGAATGGGATCTTCTATTTTCTGGACCGAATTTGGATCCCTAAGCGGACCGAATTGCGAAAGATTTTAATGGATGAAGCTCACAAATCTCGTTATTCTATTCATCCCGGTGCGGATAAAATGTACCAGGATCTTCGCTACAAGTACTGGTGGCCGGGTATGAAAAGGGATATCGCTCTCTATGTCGGAAGATGCCTGACTTGTGCAAGGGTCAAGGCTGAACATCAAAGACCCTCTGGCTTACTCGAACAACCGCCAATCCCTATATGGAAGTGGAAGAGTGTAGCTATGGATTTCATAACCAAGCTTCCACCCACGTCATCAGGTCACGACAACATTTGGGTTGTCGTTGATCGTTTGACCAAATCAGCCCACTTTTTGCCAATACGAGAAGACTACAAGGTAGAACGATTAGCCCGAATCTACACCGACGAGATCATTTGTAATCATGGTACGCCTCATGACATTATCTCTGACCGTGATGCTCGGTTTACGTTGCGATTGTGGGAAACGTTTCAAGCAGCACTCGGTACGTCGCTTAACCTGAGTACTGCATTCCATCCTCAGACCGACGGACAGACTGAAAGAACGATCCGTATTCTTAAAGACATGCTCCGTGCGTGTGTCATAGACTTTGGTGGTAATTGGAACAAATACCTGCCGTTAGTCGAATTCTCGTACAATAACAGTTATCATACCAGCATCCAGATGGCACCATTCGAGGCCCTATATGGAAGAAGATGTCGATCACCTATTGTATGGCACGAGATCGGTCACTCGCAATTAACCGGTCCTGAGCTATTACAAGAAACGACTGACAAAGCCCTCTGAATCCGAGACAACTTGTTGAAAGCTCGGGATAGACAGAAAAGTTACGCCGATAGAAGACGCAAGCCCCTTGAATTCGACGTTGGCGACTACGTACTCCTAAAGGTATCACCTTGGAAGGGTGTGGTCAGATTCGGCAAGAAAGGGAAACTAGCGCCTCGATATGTTGGACCTTTTAAGATTCTGGAAAGGATCGGAAAAGTCGCCTACAGACTCGAACTACCGGAGGAACTCAGTAACGTCCACCCGACTTTCCATGTGTCAAACCTCCAAAAATGCCTGGCTGAGCATGATCTAATTGCACCTCTCGACGACCTTCAAATAAACGAAACGCTACACTTCGTGGAGAAGCCTGTCGAAATCATGGATCGCCAAACCAAACAACTCAGACGCTCGCGCATTCCTTTTGTGAAAGTCCTATGGGAAGGCAAACGAGGCGCAGAGTTCACTTGGGAACTCGAAAGCGACATGAAGGCGAAGTACCCGTAGTTGTTCAAGTGAAAGTCTAGAGAGAGAAAGTTCTCAAACGTGATTCACGGTGATGTACAGCTTTCAGCCTAATTTCGGGACGAAATTCCCTAAACAAGGGGAGGCTGTAACAACCCGTGTTACCGAAAGTCAAAGTCAAAGTCAAAGTCAAGATTGACTCCTTTGACTGTATCTAGCCTATTTTATGTTTTAGTTAGTGTATTATGTGGAGTAAGTGTTATTAATCAAAGTAATCGAATGTTCATCGACGCGAAACGCTAAACGACTATGAATAATAGGAAGTAACAATGCGATAAAGTCAATCAATCAATGATCAAGCTAATCAAATCATCATCATCGAACTCGAAAACTCGAATTATGCGAATTTTTGGTGTTAATATACGTGTGTGTCTTATGTGTTACTTGTGCGTGTCTACTTTATGTTATGTGTAGTAATCAATCGAAACTCGAATCGAAACTCGAAACTCAGTCAAACTCAATCGAAATCGAATTATGATAATTGGTGGCGAAAAGACAGCGCGAGACATAGGTGATTGTATGTTAGATATAGTGGTTGGGATTAAAAGTAATTTGAATAGGAAACTCTATCGTATTCTCATCAATCACAATCGAAATCGAATATCGAAAATCGTCGCACCGAACGCTCGAATCAGGCAGCTGAACAATCAGGCTCTCAGCCGATCGAACGGCCTAGCCGATCGAACGGCCCAGCCGATCGGACTGCTGTCTGATCGGACAGGCTGTCCGATCGGGATGCCTGGCCGATCGGCCAGCCCTTTCCACTTTTGGCATCCTATAAATACCCCTGTCATTGTCATCTTTACCACTTTTGGAAAGCTCTGACCGACCAGCTCGTGCTCCCCCTTCTTTTCTCAGATTCCTTATGATTCCGGTAAGATTTCACCCTAAATCTTTGTACTTTCGTGTTCTATACACACTCCTACACCTTTCTATCTTTCAAATCTTGATTTCTAACGAAATGTTGTTCGATCGGACTACGGTCTGATTTGAATTACTCTTCGGATCATGAGATACTATGCTTCAACACTTAATCGATTTTCAACTTGTTCAACGCGTTGGAGTGCCACCCGATCGATCGAGCCGTCCGACCAGGTGACACCCCGATAAGAACTTGTTGTTGAAGTACCTAACCGATCGGTTAAGCCGGCCAATCGAACAAACCGTTTGATCGATCGACCTGAAAGGTAAGGAAACTTAAATGTTTTCAAATACTACAACAAAAACCTCAAAAGGTCAAACCATCATACACAAACACATCTTACTCAAGGGAAGAAACAATCCACTCGAACAGCCCATCCGATCGGTCTACCGACCGACCGGACAGGCTGTCCGAACGGACTGGTTAACCGAACGGTCAAGCCGTCCGATCGGACCTACCATCCGATCGACCAGACTGTCCGACCCTCCAACACTTGTTTTCCATTTTAGGCGTTGCTTATCGTTATGCTATCGAACTATTCAGGTTAACCCTACTCTCAAATGCTCCCTTCAATCCATCAATCACTGTGAGTATACTCGACCCCTTTTTGCTTTTAGCACTTTTGGGTGTTACATATGTTACTTATTCTAAATCACAATCGAACACACTACTCAATTACTTTAAATGCTAACCGTTACCGCTTGTATTACGTGACTAAATGAATGCTTGTTGTTATGTTTACACGTGGAATGCTGTCTACCTGCCTTAACGACGATAGTACTATAGTTTGAACTCAGCACCCGTTCACACGGGGTTGTTAAGGACAATTACTTGCATGGATTACGGTGGTAATCATGTATTGTGAACTGCCTCGGGCAGTCAACCCGCAGTCATTGGTATCGATAGATCCATGTCGATAATTAACATGCTTCGTTTTCCTCTGTGTACGTGCTGGTTATGCGTAAACTATTTCGAACTCTATATGTTATTACCAAACTTGTATGCTCACCTTTACATTTTATGTATTGACTTTATTTTAACGTATGTGACAGGTGTTTAAGATGCTTATCTGCTAGGAAGGCGAAGCTAGAATAAGAGTTTAGAGCATAGTTGTCCGTAGATCTTGCAGATCGAGTCTCTAGACATAGATAAACAATATTTATATTTAAATCTGAGTTATCGGAACAGAATATTTCACTTGATGTTATCTGTAATAATTTGTTTGCTATTTAAGGTACGGTATGGGACGTATTATATAAATTGAATAGTAATGATAGTTGTTATGGACACTTCTGGACAATCTGTTTCGCTCGGTGACATGCCCCGATGATTCCGCCATCGGTTGGGGTGTGACAATATACCTTATTATCACATAGGATTGGTTATTCATTTGTTAGTTAGCTTATATGCCCATAGGAAATGACCAAAATGCCCTTTTGAAGCATAAATCCGTATTTTGCATATGTGATCAACTTTTTGACATATAATCTGATTTAGTAACATGTCTAGGCATAATTGAGCATGTAAGACTTGACATAGCACATAGTTAACCATCCGAACATAGTTTTACGCAAACGGCGCATTATAGTGTCTTATACTACCATAATGGGTCGAAATGGGTCAAAAGCACATAGAAAGACTTTCAAATCAGAATGTTAGCTCTATTAAATCATACCATATGAGTTCAAATACTCATTTGATTTATAGAACATCATTCTATCCTATCTCCCGATTTAGGATCCGATTATTAACATAGTTACCCATATTAGGTGCCTTGTTGATTCCGTGATCCTTGGAGCTTAAATTGGTCTTATTTTCAAGACTATTAAGCAATCCCAAGTGAGCACATAGTTCCCCTCTTTTACCGCTTTCAAATACTTTGGGGTGATACACATGTACATACTTGTTACTTATGTGTTTTCATCGCTTTTATGACATAAACATGCTAGTTTCACCTAGTACATATCTAGTACATGCTTTCAATTATGTTTTGCTATGTATGTTAGGCATGCTAGCACCTTGATTTATTACACATTTGTTGCATATGTTTACTTAGCATATGTACACATTGTTTTACATGACATTTTTGCTATGTATGTTCACTGAGCATGCTAGCACATTGTTTTACATGAACATTTCTACTAGGCATGTTTACTTAGCATTCCTAGTACATGGTTTTCACATGCTACATTGGTTATGACATTTGGTATGATTAATCGGGACAATAATACATTCATTAACATTGATCACGCCGCTCGGTAGTATGTAATGGTACCATAGGACTTGACATATCCCGTTTCCGACTTCCTAGGTTTCATTGGAAGTTGGGAATGACAGAATCCGATATACATAACTTAGATAAACCTTTAATTTGTTTAAGGGTTTGTCGCCACAGTCGCAAGGCTTGAATGTATGCGATTAACATTACTGCATAAATGTTTGTAATCATAAAGCATTGTTTTTCTGCAAAACATAATAATTGATTTAAACTTAGGTTTATTCAAAAACCTTGTTTTGCACATTATACTATGGGGTTGAGTAATTACTAGTTATTCACCATACATGACATTTGTTTTCACATTGACATCATCACATAGTTTGAGTAGATATTTTCTGCTTGCTATGCATTACATTTGGTTATACATGATACATGTTACACTTGGCATTGAACATGGTTTACGCATAAACATTTTGACATTGAACAAGACATTTTGGTTGGTTATTGATAAGTGACTTATGTAACTGGGCTATGTGTTATATGATAAAAGCATGGTGGATACGCCGCTGGTACTTCCTATATATAAGTGCTTTTATTGTATTATACATTGTTGTGTTATCTAAACCACTTTGACAAGACATGAAACATTTTATACAAGAACACGACATTGTTTTACAAATTATATATGTTATACAAATTCACTTTTTACTTGGTTATTCATTTAACCATGCATTATCCTTTTATTATCATTTGATTTTCATATTGATTTTCACATGATTTATAAAGGAAAACATTTTACAAGGTTCATGACTACATTTTTATTAAACACTTCTTTTAACTATAAGTCATGAATCCTGCATAAACAAAACCTATGTATCTCACAGGCATTTTTATGCTGACGTACCTAGTTTTTGCATTTGTTTCAGGTGCTAATGCGTGATGATGTTTGTGCTTCACTTAGGCGGACTTGGGCCTTAGTGACTTAAAAGACAGTTAATTATGTTATTTTAGTTTGAACTCAAAGACAATGTAAACTCTTTATTCAATAATACATAACTTTAGTTACCATGGTTGTTGAAACAATAATTCTATCGCTCTACTCCTAGACGTTTCCGCCGCGGTTTGTTGTTTTACGCGATCGGGGTGTGACAAATTACTTGTTGGAACGATACGTGGCGTCAAACGAAATTACATCACCAAACACGTGGTAATTACGTTTGGCTTGATCGTCACACCAAAAAAGACCTTTCAAACGATTGTCTTCATCTATGATGTAATCATATGAGAAATTAGGCTGGGAATGTTTTTTTTTTCATTCAAATGTTTCACAACCATATCAGCATCATATTCCCCTATGAACAAGTTAATTTGCCTCTTATAGTTCTTAAATTCAACTTTGCTTGCGCCCACGTCTTCGAAACCACCAAAACAAGTCTTCATAACACTAAACGCCTTGACGGGACCCAAATTTAGCTTAGACATGCTGTGTATAACATGCTTCTGGAGCTGAGTGAGGTGTCATTCAGTTGGAAGAAAATGCTTATCAAGACGTTCAACAAGTTCATGATTGTGCTCCTCGACAAACTTATACACCTTCCAAAATCCATCCTCAAATTCTACACATAACAGTGCTCCACAATCAGTCCTCTTTGAAAAGTTAGATCGCACTACTCGCTCCTTTTGATTGGGGTCCAACGTATCAACCTTCTTGTCCTTATATACCCCAGCTCTCGTACACAAGAAATACTTAATATGTAAGACACCTTTAGAGTTTGTCTTTGTAGTCCCTTTCCTGACTGAAAACCCAAACTCCTTGGCATACTTAACATACATTGAATAACAATCATCAAGGCTTGAGAGTACCATGTCCTTTTTGGCCTTTAATTCTTCACTGACGTCAGGAATGATAAATGGTAATCCAGTTTTGAGGCAATGCCTTTGACTCGAGGAAGAGACATCGCCTGAGAAAACACAGGGAGGAACAGAAAAAATCAGAATAACAGAGTGATGTCTCGTAATAACATTATACATTAAAATGTCATTAATTGAATAATAAACAAGACATAATAAACACATAATGAAAATGCCAAAATTAACAAAACTAATGTTTCCACAAATTAACAAAATAGTAATAACTGATATTCACAAATACTACTAAATAAAATTCAAAACTAATGAAATAGAAGAAAAACGCCAATGATCGTAAAAACATAACAAATACAGAAGAACTTAAATGACAATTAAAATTAATATCGAAAAATCCAATTGCAGGTATGAATAATAGATTAAATATCAATTAAAACGCGATTAAACTGCATAATTGAATAACGCTATGGAAAATAAAACAACACATTATAAAAATAATAATACAAAAAAAAACGCCATAGAACGATGATAAAAGAACAAAACGCCATATCTGTTGCATAATCTGCTGGACGAAAATAGAAAACGCCAACGAATTTTACTTTGTCGAACAGAATCCACGTTAAACACCATAGATATGAGAAAGTTTGCAAAGGAGGTAACAGCTAACAAAAAATCTTTGGAGTTTTAATTTGAAAGAGATTTATAACGCGAATAAGGAGGGAACATATAAAAGGACAATCGTACCCTCGCATAACAATTAGGGCCCCCTACCACGTGTTGGGCCAGGATCCGTTCTCACCGTTCTCACACTTTTCACCCTTCTCTCTTGAACCCGTTTCTATATATATATATATATATATGTATATATATAAGGTTGAGTTCATTTCAGAACTCGAAATAACTGCAGAACTTTCAGAACTCCTAATAAACAATCATTTTATATATAAGTTTTTGTATTTAGGATCTTCTTATCATCTATTATATGTATTTCTTTGATTACATACATGTTAAAAATAGTTTACATATGTTTAATTGCCAAAATTATATATATGTGTATTAACTAATTACATATATGTAGAAAAACTAGTTTACATATTTGTAATTATAAAATTACATATAAAAAAGGATAAAATTACTCTTAACATGTATGTAATCGTAAAAATACACATATTAAATGATAAAGTTATCCTAAACATAAAATATATAAATAAAAAGATTGTTTATTAGGAGTTCTGCGAGTTCTGTAACTATTTATCGTTCTGAAATGATCCAGTAGGGTTGGGTTCATTTCAGAACTCTAAATAATTGCAGAACTTTCAGAACTTCTAATAAACAATCATTTTATATATATTATTTGTATTTAGGATCTTTTTATCATCTATTATATGTATTTTTATGATTACATACGTGTTAAAAGTAGTTTACATATGTTTAATAGCCAAATTATATATATGTGTAATAACTAATTACTTATATGTAAAAAAACTAGTTCACATATGTGTAATTATAAATTTACAAATAAAAAATAATAAAATTACTCTTAACATGTATGTAATCATAAAAATACAAATAATAAATGATAAAATTATCCTAAACATAAAAATATATAAATAAAAAGATTGTTTATTAGGAGTTCTGCGAGTTCTGTAAATATTTATGGTTCTGAAATGATCCTTACCCTATATATATATATATATATATATAGAGAGAGAGAGAGAGAGAGAGTAGGAGTTGGGTAGAAAGCCTTGTTTTCCTAGAAAGTCTAGGAAGCAATCAGAACGTGACATGTGGCATTGAAGGATTTTAACTAAAAGGGCTAGTGTGTAATTTGACATTTTATTTTAATTTTGAAATTTATATCTCATTAACTAACTATGCACCATTTTGTGGTAACTGATTCTCCATGATTTGCGAATTACTACCAGACGTAAATATCAATCAAATTCTCATTCGTTCCTTTCAGAATCTTGATCAACTTTATTCGTAAATCATTTTTTACATGAGAGATAGTTATGGCTTCAAACACAATTCTTGATTGCGGATATGGCAAATACACTTCTTTTTCTGTTTACTATTATCTGGTCTGTATCGATTTTTAATTATGTCTGGAAACCACCAGAATGTTCTTGACGTTGTGTTTTAACAGCAAGCAGATTCATACAATTGTGTTTTAGCATTCAGATTCATACAGTTGTGTTTTAGCATTCAGATTCATATAGTTGTATTTTAACAGCAAGCAGATTCATACAGTTGTGTTTTAACAGCAAGCAGATTCTTACAGTTGTGTTTTAACAGCAGGCAGATTTATACAGTTGTGTTTTAGCATTCAGATTCATACAGTTGTGTTTTAACAGCAAGCGGATTCATACAGTTGTGTTTTAGCATTCAGATTAATACAGTTGTGTTTTAACAGCAAGCAGATTCAGATGCTGTGTTTTACCATCCATGCTGGTAATGCTGGGGGATTTCTTGACGCTGTGTTTTAACAGCAAGTAGATTAGCAAGCAGATTAATACGATGTGTTTTCTTGATGTGTTTCTTCATGAAGGATAGAAGGAAGAAAGAGAGAGAGAGAGTGAGAGAGAAAGGGAGAGAGAGAGAAAAATTGCAAGAAATGTGGGGTGGTTATGGAATGACAATTATTTCTATATTTAAAACAAGCTAAATGACACATTTACCCCTGATTAATTAAATTATCCTATTTTTAAGAAACACATATCACCAAAATGTCACCAAGATGATCTCAACCATTAAACACACCCATTGGATGGCCCAGATCGCTTCCTAGACTTTCTAGGAAAAACACACTTTCCGTAGGATCCCCACTTGTGTGTATATATATATATATACATATATATATATATATAGGGGACCGCTAAAATGAAAACCACCTCCAGTTGTAAGAACCATGAGAACTATACCGTACGGGGCGAGTTGGACCAAAATTGTTTTTCATAAACGTAGATGCGTGTATTATAAACACATTTGTAAAAAAAAAATTCAAAAAAAAAAATGTCGTGTGTGTAGTTTTGAGCACCACAAGTTTGTGTTTATGGGTACCGTAAATTTAAAATTTACGCTACTCGTAAACACAAACTTGTGGTGCTCAAAACTACACGCACGACATTTTTTTTTAATTGTTTTACAAATGTGTTTATAATACACGCATCTACGTTTATGAAAAAAATTTTGGTCCAACTCGCCCCGGATCAAAAAGTTCTCATTGTTCTTACAACTGGAGGTGGTTTTCATTTTAGCGGTCCCCTATATATATATTGGTATTGTTCTTATATTGATTAATGATGCGTGTGTAGTGTAATATATTTTAGGTGTATATTTTAAGCCCTTTTTACACTTTTTAGCCAAGTTTTAAATTTGTAAAACACGATATTTACTAACACTAAACACACATATGGGCGACGTAGTATAGTGTTGGTAAGATACCGAGGTCGTCCAAGGACACAAGAGCTTTTAGTACCGGTTTATCCTCAACGTCTAATCAAATCAAAAAGTTAGAAAAAGGGTTTTAAACTAGAAAAATAGAACTAACTAAAATGCTGAAAAGTAAAATAAAAGTTAAAACATATAGACAAGATGAATCACTTGGATCCGACTCGTGTGTAGTGTAACCTTTGATTATTTCCGCACTTTTGCACTTGTTTAAGAGATTATCTTAGTTATTGTAGTAGGCCCCTCTTTTGAAGGTGACGTTACCCTCAATCCAGTAGTTTGAGTCAGCAAGGATACAATCCTAAAGGGTCGGATTATTGAAAGATAATTAATTAAGTTATTAAGGCATAATGTGGTAGGCCCTCTTTTGAAGGCGACGTTACCCTCGGCTAAGTAGTCTGAGTCAGCAAGGATACAGTCCCAAGTAGCCGGGTTAAAGTTTTAATAGTAGTTTAACTTATGAGGGGGTCAAAGAGTTTGGACCCCCTCCATCCAATACCGTTGGGTATTGAATGAGGTCCTACTAAATTTGACCCAGGTCCTTTGCAGGATCTATACACTGAACAATGGCAAGACTCTTACCAAATTGTTCCCTTAACCCCCCGACCAGGTAGCCAACATACCTCCATATAGACCGTGGAGATATGAATGGTGAAAATCTTTTATTTTATATAGACAGTAAAATAATGCCAAGACACCACGGACAAACGATAAGGAATAATCACCTTCAACATAAGAAACTAGTTATTAAAGTCATTAATACATAACCAATTAAAAAGTGCAAAAGATTAAAAATAAAATGTATTACACTAAACACTTGTCTTCAACAAGTGATGTAAGAGACTTAGGCAAACATGGCCTTTGATTGTCAAGAACTCTTACGATCAATCTTGAATCCCGAGACGACTCACACATTCTATGATGGACAATGGATGATGGTGGTGGATGATGGTGTTGTGATGGTGGTGGGTGGTGGGTGAAGTGTGAGAGAGGTGGTGTGCCAAGGGATGAGTTGCAAGAGCTCCAAGCACTCCTATTTATAGGCTGAATAGAAGCTCAGGCACGGCCCCATGTCCATCCTCCTCTCATTCTTCATTAAATGCAGTTTGTCTGCATTAGTTGACCACGCCCCCGTGTCCGCTGAGCACGACCCCGTGTGCAGAAGCATATCTGTACTATCAAGATTTTCCTGGTTTTCGCGAATCTTATAGTTGACCATGGCCCCGTGTCCGCTGAGCACGGCCCCGTGGTGGGCAATAGAAGCTTCTACAACTTTGTCTTTTCTGCTGACACTTGGGCACGCCCCCATGCTCATTGAGCACGGGGCGTGTTCAGCCCTCTGTTTCCTTGTTTTGCTTGGGAAGATGCTGTCGGGAGGCCGGGCATGCCACACTTGTTCCTTTTCTTGTATTTATGTTAGATTTAGCTACCTTTTTGCTTCTTTTGTTTATTTGAGCTCATTTAATCCTGAAAATACAAAAGGAAGACAAAAGCATACTTTTTCCAACATTAGTACTATAAAGGGTTAGTTTTATGCCACAATTGATGTAATTTATATGTTGCATTTTGTGCACATCAAATACCCCCACACTTGAATCTTTGCTTGTCCTCAAGCAAAACTCCTTATAATGTGCCTTTTTCACTCCCAAATGGAATGGGTCGAAGAGAAGGTTTTTGGGCTTGTCATAGAGTGTCGGGATTTCCAAGATTCTTTATTAAGTTTTATTTTTATTTATTTACAATCCTATTCGTCATGATTTATTAAAAAGGTTTCATAAGATAAATTACTTATTAGGGCATAACATGCCTTTTTTTTAAATTCCATTTATATACGAGTTCACATACCTCACGGGGGAATCACTCAACACTCGGCCAAAAATGTATTTTTAGTGAATCACTCGAGAGCGGCATGGAACTTGCTCCTACCATAAGCTTGCTAAGCAATCAATCCTCCTCCTTTTTAACTATATACCTTTGTAAATATTAAGAGGACTTTTGGGGTGAAGGGTTAGGCTTGGGCTAAAGGTGGGTGGTTGGGTTAGTGGTTAGTAAAAGGGCGAAAAGCGTAAAAAGCATCGGTTTTTGAAAGACTTTTTATTTTTGACAATTTATTTTATTTTGATGAACCATTTCTTTCAAACAAAGTTATTTTTGATAAACTTGTTTGTTTATTTGGTTTCATCATCATATTTTTTTTTCACAAGTCATAAGAAAACCGAGCTTTGTTACTAAAAGAAAGGGTTAAATGAAAAAGGGTTTAGATGGGTAAAAAGGGTGTTTGTTTTGGGTTAAGAAATGAAAAGGTTTAGGCTCAAAGGGGTTAACTAGGGGGATTTTGGGTAGGTGGTAAAAAAAAAAAGAAAAATAATGGTGTAGAAAGAAAAAGGGATAGTCCTAATGCCTCCATCATTTACTTACTCGGGTTTAAGTTGGTAAGGACCGGGAATGTGTTGTAGTGGCAAGTTCTAGAGTCGTAAGAGCCAAATGGCTATTCACACAAGAAACGAAAGATGAACATTTAGTTTAAAGATATGTATTTGTATGCTCAATAAAGGCTCAAAACTCACTTTTATGGGAATGGGTTTTTATGTGATCTTGTATATATAATCGAATTTTAACTAAGCTTGTCATGCCGTTTCATAATTTTCTTATGTTGGTTCTTTTTATCACGACGCTATCGGTTGTAAATTTGTAAAAATATAACCTTTTTAGAATTTTGAAATTCCCAACTTAAACCTAGACAAGTAAAAAAATGAAAATTTTAAAAAATTTGGGGTGATTAGCGGTTCCAATAGAGTTTTGTGTAAGACTTGTTAATGAGGACTTGCAAGATTCAAAGTTTTAGCATCCCCCCACACTTAAATTACACATTGTCCTCAATGTGTCCCAAAAATAAGTTTTTCGGTTGATTAAAATGTGTAAAAGTGGGTTAAAAACAAGATTTTATGTTACTGGGTAGCTGAACACGGTGTGGTGTTGGCTGAGCACTGCCCCGTGGTCAGACTGCCAGTATCAAATTTAAACAGAAGGCTGGGCACGGGGGCGTGTTCAGTGAGCACGGCCCCGTGTCCAGTTACCTGAACTGGGCATTTTCTGCAGAACCTCGGGCATGGGGCGTGTTGGGGTGACCACGACCCCATGCTGAACTTGCTGTAATGAAGAAAAATTGTCGGGAGGCTCTGTTTTTGTGCATGGGGTGTGGGTTCAAGTTTCCCTTAGTAACCTCCACCATTTCGAGTGTGCTTTATTCCTGAAAATTAAAACTAAACTAGAAAACATAAAAGTTAAACTAATCTAAAACTAAGGATAGTTCCGCGGAATGCCTCGGTGGTGCGCCATGTTTATAAGGGTCCTTGGCTAGACCCACCTTATCAAGTGGTTCTGGCTCATTTTCAATTAGGGGGTTGTCATTGCCGATTGGATATTTCATTGATCGCTCAAGATCGACACTTCTTTTGAATGCCCCTAATTGAATAGATAGATTATTGTACTTCCAGTTTTTCAAGGCTTCGTGTGTTTTTACAAAAGGTCGTCCCAAGACTAGAGGAGCGTCATCAAGGATGACAAAGTCGGTTGGGATTACCATTTGATTTGTTTGGACCAAGACATCCTCAACTACACCGATTGATTTTATTACTTTCCGATTAGATAGAAAAATGGGTATTTGAAGCGGAGAAAAATCACTAATACTTAATTTTTCAAAAATGTAGTTGGGCATTATGTTAACACAAAGATCTTTATCAACTGTGACATTACTAATAAATGAATTTTGAAAAAAACATGGAACCGGTGTAATGTTGATTTCAAATGGATCTTCTTTTATTAGCGAAGTTTGATCATTAATTAACTTAATGCTTACCGTTTCGTCAATTTTAGTGTTAGTGTTTAACTCTTTTAAAAACTTAGCATGAGTGGGTACTAAACAACGATTTTCAAAAGAAGGTGACAAGAGATTAATTTCTTTAAAATTAGACTCTTCTTGGATTCTAACGTTGTCGGACTAACCTTTTTCGTTGTTTAACTCATGTGTCGGTTTTTCACTTATTTGTTCTTCCATTTTTACCTCTTCAACTATTTTTTCTTTATTTAATTCTTCTCTTGCGTGGGATTCCTCTTCCCTTGCGTGAGATTCTTTTATGTTTCGCTCGATAGTTTTAAGGTGTTCTAATATCCTATCAGTCACTTCGGTGATAGAGAAAGGATCGGGATTTTCAAAGATTGAATCCGGTTGTTCGATCCTTGGTTCCTCAGAGTACTCATATGAAGTAGATGGTTCATACCATTGTTCTTCATTGTAAGTATATGATGGATAAGGGTCGTAATTTTGTTCTTCATAGTACTCATATGAGGTTGGTTGTTCATGCCATGGTTCCTCATAATAAGAGTATGAAGGTGGAGGCTCATATCTTGGTTCCTCAAAGTATGAGTATGAAGGCTCATACCGTGGTTCATCAAAATATGAGTATGAGGGAGAAGGTTCATACCTTTGGTCTTCATAGGATGTGTATGAAGTCGATGGCTCGTACCTGGGCCCCTCATAGTAGGTGTATGAAGTGGATGGTTGAAATAAGTTGTAATATTGAACCGAGTACGGGTTACCACAATTAGTGCAATAGTCTCCCCTATAATGATCCTCCTCATAGGTGTAGTTGTAGCCTCCTGACTATTGATCCATAAGAATCACTCAGCAGACCACAACAGAGTCTCGGGACCAGAAAACAAAAATAAAAACGGAAACAGAGGCTGGACACGGCCCCGTGTTCGGTGGACACGACCTCATGTTCAGGGTCTGTATCTGGGCGTTTGAATAAAAGTTACTGATCTTGTGCAGCACGGGGGCGTGTTCAGTGACCACGACCCTGTATTCAGACTCTATATCTGGGTGTTTTATGAAAAATCTGCAGCACGGCCCCGTGTTCAGGCTACTGTAAATGCAAACTAAACTAAAATGCAGAAAAATGTGCGCGCGTTTTGAAAAGGTTTTGAAAAACTGATTAGGCCATCGATTTTAAGTGTAACACCCCAAAAATATAAAACTTTTGTCTTATTATAAAGTATTAATCAAACAAGAACCGACTAACTAGGAGCCCATAACCTCGTTAGCTATAAGTCTAGAAGTAACTTATAATAAGGTTAAACACTTAAAATTTATAGTTAAATGATAAGTGAGGGACCAAGCTAGTCAAAAACTGAAAGTTAAATGCAAAAATAGTAAACAAAACACACAAACCACGCACTTGTGGGTGTGTATCGATCGAACAGAAGGAGGGGTGACCAGGAGCTCTCTCCAAACCTTAGTTTCACACAAAATTCACAAATTGAAGCCTCTAATCTGCTCTAAATCAAGTATCGAACATAAATTAGTGATCACCTCATTGTAGGGATCAAAAGGTATGTAAAATTATGGTATTTTAATTCTAGGTTAAATGTGAAAAACGAAAATTTAGCTTGATTACTTGATGCATGGATGAAATTAGAAGTGATATGAGGTTTAAGAACAAACCCTAGATGATTTCTTGACAAATCTTTCATGATACTTGTAGGGTTTTGTAATCACCATTGTAGGTGACTGAGGAACTTGAAGAAACTTGATAAATACTAGAATTATAGCTCTTGTTCTAGCACCTTTTGAATTTAAGAAGTAATTTCAGAAAATATGGGTGTTAAGACATGAGTAGAATTGACTAATTGAAGTGAAATTAGATGATAAATACAAGTCATGAACCTGGTAATGATTATGTGAAAATCTGACCCGCTAGGTGTTTGTTGAAATGCCTAAGTAGGGATTTAAATGTTAAAAATAGAATGAAAACGCAGATTTGATTATTGTTTATAATGATGCGTTAATAAACATGAAAAGAGTTCTAAACCAATTGTAAATTGAACTCTCTAGGCAAAGAGTCCGGATCGTCAAGCGGACAAGCCGGAGGGAATATGCGTGGGAAAGGTGTTGTTGATGCATAGGATGTCTGTTGACTACGTCTACATGAAGTCTTTAGGTCAAGTTAGGTCAACACAAGGTCAAAAATGTCAAAATATATATGTTAAAGATGTAGATTCGCTTTTATGTACTTAGTGTATATAGGTCCGCTCATGGGGTAATCAGGTTCGCTTATAGGTGCTTAGATGGTTCGCTTATAGTGCATTGATGTAGGTCCGCTCATATGGTTGTTCATATGAGCGAACCATAGTTGCCTATATATAGGATGTCAGTTTGAGCGGTTCTAGTAGTCATGTGTGTGCTCTGGAGCGAAACTCTGTCAAAATTTACTTAGAAAGCTATAAAAGCAGTGGAATTGAAAGGACAAGCTGTTGTAACATCATATATACTGATTCCGCCTTTATATGTGATGATGAACTGTCTCGGCTGACTTTTCGGGTCAAAACAACGGTCCAACAAGTGGTATCAGAGCTCAGGACTAGGAGTTCATACTACTACAGCTTATATCTGCAGAAATCTCTCTTTTCTACTCACTTTCTCTCATACGTTTTCGGTTTACAGTGGTTCCTATGGTTGAAATTGTCTGAAATTTAAGTATAACGTGTAAAACATACTAATAACAAGCCCTAGAAAGTTTCAGGTTAAAATTCGGACTAAAAATGGTTAAAGCAGGGTAAAAACTGTGATCCGCTTTTTCGAACAAAGTAGATTCGCTTTTTCGGACATTTGTTAATAGGTTCGCTTGTAATTCACAAGAGGTTCGCTCGAAATAACTGTTAGGTTCGCTCAAACGGACACATTCAGGTCCGCTCGAACGAACATTTCTGGTTCGCTCATTTGTTCAAGAGATAGAATTGTTCATCCGGTCCGCTTATACGGACAGTTAGTGGTTCGCTTTTTAGAACATTGACTGGTCCGCTCTTTTGACATTGTTAGGTTCGCTCGAACGGTGATTCGTTTATCTGGTTCGCTTATCTGAACCACATAGATCCGCTTATCTGACATTCACAGATAGATCCGCTTTTGTGTCCTGTTGTTCAAAAATTTCGAAAAATTTTTCTAAGTGTCGGTTGATTTTGCAGGAACAGTCAAAATGGATGATATTTTCATGAACCCGTTCAGCGACATGTACGCATTCACTGGAAGTTCAGGAAACAATGATACGTCGTCGAGCAATACGAACGAGAATCAACCGAAAGAGAAAAAGAAAGAAGCTTGGGAGTCCGAGAGTGCATTCGGAACATTCAACAAACCTCCGAAGCTTATGGCAATCGAGGAGTACAGCCGTTGGTCAAGAAAATTTGAAGATTGGTTGATGGCATTTGCGTATGCAAGTTGGAAAAGCCTGAAAATGGGTACATACTTGGAGACAAAACTGGAGAAACTTTATCATCAGCTGAAGAAATTGAATTTTTTGTAGCCGAACAGAAGTGTGTAGCCTTGTTGTTCCAATCAGTTCGGGAGGATATTATTTCTTTAATAGACTATTCAAATGCGAAAGATTTCTGGAATAAGCTTGAAAAGAAATGTCTAGGAAGTTCGGAAATAGTGAAAAACAAACGAAAGTTTCTTAGAAAATAATTTGATCTTTTTGGATGTCTAAAGAGTGAATCGGTTTGTAAAATGATAGAAAGGTTCGGTCATCTGAAGCTGGAATTAGCAAGACATGAAATCAAGTTTTCTGATGAAGAACTAGTTGACAAACTGTTCGATTCATTACCAGATGAGGTTGATTGGAGATATTATGCGCTTATGTTGAAGAACACTATTGCTCCTAAAGATTTGACTCCAGATTTGGTGATTGAGAGACTTGAAAGTCACGAGCTGGAACTGAAGAAAACTTATAAAGTCAATCACTCTTCTTATCAGCAGAATTTGGATCTCTATTATCCAAAAAGCATGATGCCAAAAGCAACTTCTCCAAAGACGGCATTTTCAGCTGAGAATGTATCTTCAGCAAGCAAAGAAAGTCAAAGCAGTCCAAGCAGCGGAAGTCACAGTGGTTATCACAGTGGATCTTCATCTTCTGCAAATCGTTCTGATGCGAAGTTTTCTTGCAACATCGCGATAGATCTGAAGAACGCACAGAATTTTGATGAGGAGTCGGCTAAGCAGCAGATGGTCGTTTTGGCATCTGTGCTAGTGTCTTATGAAGGGTTGGTGGCTGGTAAGATCGGGAACACAAATCTGACAAAAGAAGATTAGGATCAGATAGACCCCGAAGAAATGGAGCTTATCGACATTCGTTGGGCGATGGCGAGTGCTGTTCGACGTGCTCAGCGTTTCATGGAAATTACCGGGAGGAAGACGATCGGTGGTCCGTCTACAAAGCTAGGGTTCGATAAGTCAAAGGTGACATTGTTAGTCCCGAAAAACCCGTGATATCACTCTACGGTTCGATCGAAGGCGGAAAGTAAGATCAAACCGACAAGAACAAAAAGAAATATTTTATTAAAACACGTAGTGTCGCTGCTTAGATCGCACACGGTTTCAACGAACCGTCTGGTACGATCTTCGATAACCTTGCACACAATCTCTAGGATTGTCGGGTACAAGGTTCTCATTTTGGGGCTACATGATTACAAATGTGGGAGAGCTCCACTACAAATAAACTAGGCATGACTATTTATAGGAACCTCTACCCCATTGGCCCACATGGCCTATCCCAAGCCCAAGTGCTAATCTAAATAAAATAAACATAATAAAATACAATAAAGATAAGCGTAAAACTCTGGACCTAACAATCTCCCCTTAGTTTTATGCTCTCTTTATTGCGGTTTAGACGATCTCCAACCTTGGGTCTTCTCTTTTAGCGGCCCAGCAGTGAACGAGCCCATCAACGTATCTCGAATGAAGTTTGATTCTATGTCGGATGAAATATGATGATAATGAATGATGTCGGACGAATGACGGAGGCCTCGGATGATGTCGGATATAGGACCGAAGAATGATATAAACTTATTACTAACAAGAACACACGGATTCAAGTGATCCGTCTAGTATTCAAGTCGCGCAAAAACACCTTGTTGGTCCCAAAAAAAAATTCTAACCCAATGAAAATTCTTTAACTTCTTTTGTTGTTGTAAATTGTGGACCAAATATCAATAGGTGTTGAATTCCGTTTTCTTAGGTTCACCCATGTAACCCAAGTCCACATAGTAAAAACAAATTCAAGCAGCCCAAAAAAAACTTGCAATCCATGTTATGCTACCCACAATATTTTAGAGATCATACATGGGCTTATAATTTTCTATCCATTAGTATCACTAGAGCATTGTGATCCATATAATTCTGGGCTCATGTCTATTGGGCTAACATTCTGAATCACCAAATAGTCCAATAGCCGAGAAGTTTTAGCTTCACTGTTGGTCCCACAAAATGTTGCACAAAAAAAAACAAAAGAACAATTTAATGTCCTCACATTTGACCATTGATCTTTACCTCATCTGACGACTCACATTACTAGGGATTTTAATTCCTTGATTTGACATCCTTAGCCGCCGTCAAGAATGTTACCAATATTCTCTTGCTGATGCTGCTGTGACATCATCATCTTCAACATACCCATACATACATTCATCCTCATATGAGATAATCAATCAATATCATCCGATATCATCTACAACACCAACGTCCGAAACCATTCCGAATCATCGTAATCATCATCAGCCTTTCATCATCTTCCTGTCTTCATTGGACACCCTCCGCACTCCGACGAACACCGTTTCGAATAATCGGTTCGAGTTTTTCCGATCATCATCTTCAACAGTCGTCTCCGACCATCATCACCATCACTTCAACTTCCGTTCCGATTCAATCACTTTCTCCGGCAATAACCTTCCATTCACCGTATAACCATATAACAGTCGACCTTCATCATTTATCAACCTTCATCACCTTTTCTCCGGCACTGTCGTCACACCAATCCGAACACTGTCGATCTTCTCGTCCGTCATCACTATAACCTTCATCTTTTCCGACGACATCTCCGATAACCACCTTTGACCACCGTCACTGTTCCATTACCACTACCGAACAACCACATCAACCTCTGTTACGAAAACAGAAACGTTATTATCACTTTCTTATTAGACAACCTGCAACTACAGTTCGCCGTCTCCGACAGTAATAACACCAGATCTTGAATTTCTTCAGATCTGTGAATGAACATCAGATTTTTTATAAACCGAGATCTCTCTCCATTTACGAACATTCATCCCCCGACACGACCGACACGACACTGTGCAAAATGTTCTTCTCGTTCTTCGAGCGATATCAAAAACCGAGCCTTTGAAAGACTTCAATGGCTCTGATACCACTTGTTAGTCCCGAAAAACCCGTGATATCACTCTAGGATTAATCGAATGCGGAAAATAAGATCAATCCATAAGAACAAAAAGAAATATTCAATACAAATCAAAGTGTCGCTGATTAGATCGCACACGGTTTCAACGAACCGTCTGGTACGATCTTTGAGAACCTTGCACACAATCCCTAGGATTGTCGGGTACAAGGTTCTCCTTTGGGGATTACATGGTGACACTATGGGGGAGCTCTACCTACAATATTCTAATCAATACTATATATAGAAGCCACTACCCATTGGCCCACATGGCCTAAGCCCAAGCCCAAAACTAATCTAAACCAAATAAATATAATAAAGATAAAGCATAAAACTTTTGGACCTAACAGACATGCTTTAAGTGTAAGCAGAAGGGTCACTTCAAGCGGGAATGCAGGAATGCATATGCTGATGAGTCAGAGAATCCGTTTCGAGATGGTTATTACAAAAAGGCAATCTACCATCAGAATAAATCCGAGCCGCCTAGATTGAAGCAGTCTGAAGATAACAGAGACAAATCAAGGGCTCTGGCTGTGATTTACGATGATGAGGGGTACGATTGGAGCAAAGAGGTTCTACCGGAAGAAGACGCAGTCTGTTATGCTTTCATGGCAAAGAATGAACCCATTCCGTGGAAAGATAATCGAACAGAAGAGCAGAAGTATAACTATAGGAAAATGATTGCCCAAAACAAAATCATTAGAATTTCTGGTATATTTCTGGAAGCTAGAAGAGCGAAAAGATGGGATCCAGACAGAGAATGCTACCTTGATCCGTATGGCAACATTGCAATTGATGACAAGACACTTGATATAGAAGCCATGTCAAGGAGTATGAAGAAGATGAGTATTGACAACACAAATGATGGGGAACGCCAACCAAGAAAATGATTGAAGAAGAGAAAGAGAAAGAGAGAAAGGAAAAAGAGGAGAAAGAGAAGATAGAAAAAGAAGAAATCGATAAATCAAAGAAGGTTGATACGGGCATCATCGATACTACGCAGGAGTTGATGGAAGAGAACCTGGGAAAAATGGCTGACAAAGTGCTAGCTGCGAAAGCACTTGAGGTAGACTCTAATTCTGTGACTGAGTCTAAGGGCCAAGTCAGTCCAAGTGCGTCAACAAATGTGTCAGGTAAAAAGATCGATGGAAATGCTGACTGCAAAAATTGCACCAAAGAATGCAATTTTTGTAGTACTGTCACGTACCTCAATAGTGAGAAAATTAAAAATCTGACAGCGAAGGTTAGAAGTGTTGAGGATCAAATACTTGGTCGTGACAAAACTGTGAAAGCTTCAACTGAACGGATTAGAGAATTAACTGGTCAAATTGAAAAAGATAAAATTGATCATGAAAAAGTTAAAAATGAAAATGAAAAGTTAATTCTTGAAAACCGTAAGATTTCTGAAAAATTTGAAAAACTCAAAAGCACTGTTAAAGAAAGTGATGATCGAAATGGTAAAACGTTTAAAGAAAATGAACATCTGAGAGCTGTGGTAAGAATAAAAGAAGAATCAATTAATAAACAACTGGATGAAATCGCTAAATTGAAACATAAAGTTCAAGAAGTTGAAATTGAGAACGAGCGAATTCAGTTGAAACTTAACAGTTATAGCTCCGCAAGCTTTGTGTTGCAGAACATTGTTCCTACACCTATAGGGAAAAACAAAGCTGGCGAAGATGTGTTTTCTGACGGTACCGGTGTAGGGTTTCACAAAGTTCCACCGCCGATTTTGCATAATTACACTAAAAAGGAATCTGGGTTGGTTGAACTTGAGGAGGGAAGTGAAGTGCAACTTCCTGAGAACATTGATGTCATGTTCACGTCTTCCAATGACGATAGTGTCCAGAATAATGTGGTAAAAAGTGTGGTTGACAAAGTGCTAAAACCGGATTGTGACACTTCTGAGGAGGATGGGTGTTTTCTGGACAAATACATTCCAAAACAACAGTCCAAAAACAACTTAAATGAAGAATCATACCTTGTCATGTACAAGATGATGGGTTCAGATAAGTTGTTATCGGCTTCAGAGTTTCCGATCGAGAATGTTAACATGAACAAATTGACAAATGTTTTCAAACTTGTTGAAGTCGAGTTGTCAGCAGTGAATAATCTGAGTCGAAAGAAAGATAGGGCTTATAACAAGAAATCTGTTAATCCACCACGTTTTTACAATAACAACAGAAACAACTGGTCGGGTGGTTATCAGGGGGGTAAACCGTATCAGAAAAGAAATGTTCCAAACAAGAGGTTTGTCGAGAAGAAAAAGTTTGTGAACAGTTCAAGTTCACTTGCTGATGAAGAAAAAGAAATTTTTTCAAAATCTAACAAAGATTTTTTTGAGAAGAGAGCTTCACAGGCTCAGTCTGAAGGCACGAGTCGGGTAGCTGATACTCGTACTTGTTTTAGGTGTGATAAGGTTGGTCACATTGCACGAAAGTGTACTTATGTGAAGCCTAAGACTGAAGCTGTGAAAGTTCAACATAAGAAGGTTGATGTGAAAGGTAAAGCACCGATGAATGTTGAGAAAAGGGTTGTTGAGAAGAAGAATGTTAAAATTGATAACATCAAAGTGAAAAATGAATCCGTAAAGAAGTTGGTAACTAAAAATGACATCTTTTACAAACGGGTTGCATTAACTCAACAGGTGTGGAAACCTAAAATTGAATCAAAAGTTGAGAAGAAAGTGTCAACTTCAGAGGTGAAAAAGGATGAAGAATCAATTACGGTTGATTATGATTCAAATTTTCCACCTCTCAAGGCTGAAAATTTCAAAATTCAAATTGCGAGAGTCAAGGTTACACCTAAGGCTGATGAAGTCTGGGTGGACACCATGTTTGACTAAACAGTTTGAATTGCCGGAGCTTCCTGGTTTGCGAAGCATGAATCGGCATCTTTCTTGAAGTTGTTTAAGTGATGATTTGTTATTGCAGGATCTTCCAAAACTTGTATCCAGGTGGATCATGGATAGTGGAGCATCGAGACATATGACAGGGAAGACTGCGTTGCTGTATGATGTGAATAACATTAACGGTGGTTACGTGGGTTTTGCGGGTAATCAAGTAGGAAAGATCATAGGTGAAGGAACGTTATCGAATGGCATTGTGACGTTTGAGAGGGTTAACTACATCGCTGAGCTGGAGAACAACCTGCTGAGTATCTCCCAGATCTGTGACAGGATGTATACTACTCATTTCACTGACAAAGAATGTTTGATCTTGAAACCGGGATTTGTGATACCTGGGGAATGGATCATCATGAGGGCACCAAGAGTCAACGATCTGTACGTGTTGGACATGAGCGTCGCTACTACAACCACGGGTCAGGCTCATTGTTTTGTGTCCAGAGCAACTGAAAAGGAATCGAGATTATGGCACCGAAAGATGGGGCATATTCACTTAAGGAAAATGAATCACTTGGTGCATAACGATTTGGTGACAGGAGTGCATGTCAAAGGTTTTCATCTGGAAGGGGAGTGCATAAGTTGTGTCAAAGGCAAACAGAAGAAAAAGTCACACCCTACAAAGCAAGTCAATTCAGTTTCAAGACCTTTGGAAAGACTTCACATGGATTTGTTCGGTCCAGTGAATGTCAAGAGTATAACAGGAGATTACTACTGTTTGGTCGTGACTGATGATTATTCCAGATTTTCTTGGGTTATGTTTTTGAAATCAAAAGACGAAACGTTTGACAGCCTGATGGCGTTGTTTAAAAGAATTGAGAATCTGTACCAGAGGCCTATTTGTAGAATTCGCAGTGATAATGGTACTGAGTTCAAAAATAGTAAGATGGAAGAATTTTGTGATGAAAGAGGTATACTGCATGAGTTTAGTGCTCCGTACACTCCGCAGCAGAATGGAGTAGCAGAACGCAAAAACCGGACGCTAATCGAGACAGCCAGAACGATGCTTGCAGACTCTAAGTTACCAATTAATTTCTGGGCTGAAGCTGTTCCTGCTGCATGCTATACTCTCAACAGAGTTCTTACTGTAAAGAAGTTCAACAAGACGTGTTTTGAGCTAATCAATAACCGCAAGCCGAATTTGAAGTATCTAGAACCGTTCGGATCTCCCTGTACGGTGATAGAGCCTAATGGAAAGTTTGGTCCGAAGAGCATTGAGGGTATCTTTGTTGGCTATTCAAGTCCTACACGGCGTGTCTTCGTTCCAAGTGAGAAGCGGATTATTGAAGCAGCAAATGTTGAATGTCAAGGTTACACTATGCCGCCACAGAATCCTGGTGATTCATGGCATTATCATTATGACAAACTTTGGGATTCGTTTGACATGGGAGAAGAATCAGAGGAAGAAGAAGATTTCTTTGATGAGCTGGATATTTTGCGAGAGTATGAGTCGCAGCTCAGGTTCCCAGCAGAGTATTCTGAAAGACCTCGGGAAACTTCGAATGATGATGAAGCAGGTCCTAGTAATGCTGGTGAACATGATGATGAAGTTGCTCCTGGTAATCAGTCGGAGGTGAATGATGATCAAGAAGCTGATAACATGCCAGTATTTGACCATGGTGATTCAGATCTTGAGGGGGAGCAGATCCAGTTGTCAAGTCAAACAAACCAAGTTGGTGAACAAGATGCAGAGCAGAATGTTACTAATCTGGAGGGAAATGTAGATGTTCCAAGCGAAGTGATGCCGCGAACTCTTTCTTATCATCCAGAGGAGTTGATCATAGGAGAATTGCAATCGGGCGTTCGCACGAGACGTCAAATTGACCAGGGCTTAACATGTTTTTACTCTACAGTAGCACCTTTACAAACTGAATTTTCATTAAGTTGTTTTATCTCGCAGGTCGAACCGAGAACTTACAAAGAGGCGCTTACTGAAGATTCTTGGGTCATAGCGATGCAAGAAGAGTTAAGTCAGTTTGAAAAGTTGGGGGTGTGGAAGTTAGTTGATTTGCCGGATGGTCAAAGGAAAATCAATACAGAATGGGTTTTCAAATGTAAGAGGGACGACAGAGGAGTGGTTGTCAGGAACAAAGCTCGACTCGTTGTTCAGGGCTTTAGTCAACAAGAGGGGATTGATTTTACAGAAGTCTATGCTCCTGTCGCACGACTAGAGGCTATCAGAATTTTCCTAGCATTTGCGTCTTGGAAGAATTTCAAAGTATATCAGTTGGATGTAAAGTCAGCGTTTCTTTATGGAAAGGTCAAAGAGGAGGTTTATGTTGGTCAGCCGCCAGGCTTTACTTACCCAATCCACAAGAACAAAGTTTATTTGCTGGACAAAGCGTTGTATGGTCTACATCAGGCGCCGAGAGCCTGGTACGAGACTTTGTCTCAACACTTACTCGCTAACCAGTTCATTCGTGGAAAAGTGGATGCCACTCTCTTCACTAAAGTCGTTGATGGTCATCTTCTGATAGTACAAATTTATGTGGACGATATAATTTTTTGGTCAACAAATGAGAAATTGTGCAAAGATTTCGAACAGGTGATGAAGCAGAAATTCAAAATGTCTTCAATGGGGGAGATGAAATTCTTTCTGGGTCTACAAGTTGAACAACTTCCTGAGGGAATTTTCATTCATCAAACGAAGTACGTGCATGATATTCTAGAGAAATTTGGAATGTCAAGTTCTACTCCAGCTGCTACCCCACTTGCGACTAATCATGGGATTCACCCAAATCTCACCGGAGACAGGGCTGATGAAACGTTTTACCGTTCCATGATAGGTTCTTTGATGTATCTGACTGCTTCACGTCCTGATATCATGTACCCAACGTGCCTCGCAGCAAGATTTCAGTCTAACGCGAGAGCATCGCACATGATTATTGTCAAAAGGATATTACGTTACCTGAAAGGTACTCAGTCATTGGGGTTATGGTATCCTAGGAAAGGCGATTTTACGCTCGAATGGTATTCCGATTCGGATTTCGGATGCTGTAAAGTCAACGCGAAATCAACAACTACAGGATGCCAGTTCTTTGGACCTAGATTGGTTACCTGGCAGTGTAAGAAACAAACGTCTGTGGCGTTATCTACATGTGAAGCGGAGTATGTTTCTGCTAGCAGTTGCTGCTCTCAGATCCTAAGGATACAGCAACAGATGCGCGACTATGGTTTGCAGTTTCTTAACACACCTCTGTTTGTTGATAATGAGGCCGCAATTAACATTACTAAAAATCCAGGACAACACGCTACAACTAAATATATAGAGATTCGTCATCACTTTATTCGCGATTGATTCGAGAAAAAGTTGATACGAATTGAGAAAATCCACACTGACAAACAAAAAGCTGATTTGCATACCAAAGCTTTTGATAAAACTCGGTTTCAATATTTGTTAAAACTTAATGGTATGAAATTGCTTTCGGTGTCGGTTGGAATTGTGAGCGTTGATGAGAGTACTGTTGCGGATGAAGACGCGAAACAATCTGCAATGGTTTGTCGATTTTTTATGTGTTTTGGTATTTAGGGGGAGATAGATAGTTGTACATAGTTTATTTTCAGAAAATACAAAAACAGTAAAAAATGAAAAATCCAAAAACATGATAAAATTGAAAAAGAGCTTGTGTATATAGGGAAAATGATTGTACATCAGCTAGACAATTACAGTATGCTAAAGATTTGGAAAGACAAAATGAGTTAAACAATCTCACTAACGATGTGTCGATAGGTTTTCATACATTTAGTAAATTTATTCAGGATAAAAACCTAAATTTTCAAACTTGTGAAATTCGTGGGGAACACTACTTGGATATATAGGTAACCCCTGAAATTTCGTTTGAAAGGTCCCATATTCTGAGATACTAGGTCTTTATACTCAGTGATATCTGGGGTATTATTCCAGGACTTCTGCTGTATAGAAGTACTGACCTAGTCCCTGAATAATACTTTCTGCAAAATGCTTGAAACATAGCATCGCCCTCAGCAAGCTGATGAAACAATAAAATTGATAGTCGCTGCTGTTGTAACGAAAAGATCCTCTAAAGGGGACACACCAAAAGTCGAGCCGTCATCTCTCTGCTGAACGGAAGTTCTGACCTGAGCTCTCACGGTTTCACACCTAACCTTTTACAGATATCATCTGTGGTATACTCACCTGTAAGACTGAATATCTGGGATTCTGGATACGGGAGTATATTCAAGAGGTGGGACACATGAATTGATCTAAGTTCTTAAGACACTTAAACTGTATCCTGAATAGATTGAAGTTTGTGTGAGAATTTAAGATGGATCAGTATATCGACAATCGAGGTGAATTGTTTAAATCTGAGTATGTAATGTAGCTTAATGGTACTAGTAATTTGTCTAAAAAGCTGATATGATTCCCTGACACACTCACCAAAAATAAACTTGTAAATAGTTTACTTTCTGCAATTTAAGTTTTCTGTATTTCATTTCTTAGTTTAGATTTCATTAAAAATACAAAAAGATTTTATTTCTGCTTTATTTTAGACAAACCAGAGTGGAAAGTTGATTGTCGGATTCTAGAAAGATGAAGCAGATGCAGGAGATTCTGAGCTGAAGAATGAGGAGAGCTTACTTTGTTGGAAGTTTGATTGTTTTCAAAAACAAAAACAAGTTCATTAACTTGATACTTGTTATTTTCAGAAAAAGTTGAAAATGATTTTTCTATATCAGTTTGATTCGTCAAAAGATCAACCAGGGTCATTAAATTGAACTTGGTAGATTAATCAAGTGATCAGGGTCATTAATTTGAACTTGAAGACTTGAGTGGATTTCTAAAACTGATTGAATTTGTGTTTATTGTTAGAAGAGATAGATCGTAATGTTATTGGTTGAGTAACAGGTTTGGAGAGTTCATTATTCCCAACGGAGGCAAATTGTCAAAGCTTGAACCAGATACCTCAGATCCCAGTATACTGAGAGGGGGAGTCTGTGAAAGGGGGAGTCTGGATCAACTGCTAAAGGGAAGATGAAAGTTAGAGTCAGGTGTTAATCCTGAAACCTGTGAAGAATGCTTACGAGGAGAAGACAGAGTTGGAAGAAAAGACCAAGACCAAAGACTCTGGATCTGAAGACTGAAGACTACGTCAACATCCAAGGGGGAGTCTGTTGATGCATAGGATGTCTGTTGACTACATCTACATGAAGTCTTAGGTCAAGTTAGGTCAACACAGGGTCAAAAATGTCAAAATATGTATGTTAAAGATGTAGATTCGCTTTTATGTACTTAGTGTATATAGGTCCGCTCATGGGGTAATCAGGTTCGCTTATAGGTGCTTAGATGGTTCGCTTATAGGTGCTTAGATGGTTCCCTGTCACATAAGAAATTTTTTCAAAATCTAACAAAGATTTTTTTGAGAAGAGAGCTTCACAGGCTCAGTCTGAAGGCACGAGTCGGGTAGCTGATACTCGTACTTGTTTTAGGTGTGATAAGGTTGGTCACATTGCACGAAAGTGTACTTATGTGAAGCCTAAGACTGAAGCTGTGAAAGTTCAACATAAGAAGGTTGATGTGAAAGGTAAAGCACCGATGAATGTTGAGAAAAGGGTTGTTGAGAAGAAGAATGTTAAAATTGATAACATCAAAGTGAAAAATGAATCCGTAAAGAAGTTGATAACTAAAAATGACATCTTTTACAAACGGGTTGCATTAACTCAACAGGTGTGGAAACCTAAAATTGAATCAAAAGTTGAGAAGAAAGTGTCAACTTCAGAGGTGAAAAAGGCTGAAGAATCAATTACGGTTGATTATGATGCAAATTTTCCACCTCTCAAGGCTGAAAATTTCAAAATTCAAATTGCGAGAGTCAAGGTTACACCTAAGGCTGATGAAGTCTGGGTGGACACCATGTTTGACTAAACAGTTTGAATTGCCGGAGCTTCCTGGTTTGCGAAGCATGAATCGGCATCTTTCTTGAAGTTGTTTAAGTGATGATTTGTTATTGCAGGATCTTCCAAAACTTGTATCCAGGTGGATCATGGATAGTGGAGCATCGAGACATATGACAGGGAAGACTGCGTTGCTGTATGATGTGAATAACATTAACGGTGGTTACGTGGGTTTTGCGGGTAATCAAGGAGGAAAGATCATAGGTGAAGGAACGTTATCGAATGGCATTGTGACGTTTGAGAGGGTTAACTACATCGCTGAGCTGGAGAACAACCTGCTGAGTATCTCCCAGATCTGTGACAGGATGTATACTACTCATTTCACTGACAAAGAATGTTTGATCTTGAAACCGGGATTTGTGATACCTGGGGAATGGATCATCATGAGGGCACCAAGAGTCAACGATCTGTACGTGTTGGACATGAGCGTCGCTACTACAACCACGGGTCAGGCTCATTGTTTTGTGTCCAGAGCAACTGAAAAGGAATCGAGATTATGGCACCGAAAGATGGGGCATATTCACTTAAGGAAAATGAATCACTTGGTGCATAACGATTTGGTGACAGGAGTGCATGTCAAAGGTTTTCATGTGGAAGGGGAGTGCATAAGTTGTGTCAAAGGCAAACAGAAGAAAAAGTCACACCCTACAAAGCAAGTCAATTCAGTTTCAAGACCTTTGGAAAGACTTCACATGGATTTGTTCGGTCCAGTGAATGTCAAGAGTATAACAGGAGATTACTACTGTTTGGTCGTGACTGATGATTATTCCAGATTTTCTTGGGTTATGTTTTTGAAATCAAAAGACGAAACGTTTGACAACCTGATGGCGTTGTTTAAAAGAATTGAGAATCTGTACCAGAGGCCTATTTGTAGAATTCGCAGTGATAATGGTACTGAGTTCAAAAATAGTAAGATGGAAGAATTTTGTGATGAAAGAGGTATACTGCATGAGTTTAGTGCTCCGTACACTCCGCAGCAGAATGGAGTAGCAGAACGCAAAAACCGGACGCTAATCGAGACAGCCAGAACGATGCTTGCAGACTCTAAGTTACCAATTAATTTCTGGGCTGAAGCTGTTTCTGCTGCATGCTATACTCTCAACAGAGTTCTTACTGTAAAGAAGTTCAACAAGACGTGTTTTGAGCTAATCAATAACCGCAAGCCGAATTTGAAGTATCTAGAACCGTTCGGATCTCCCTGTACGGTGATAGAGCCTAATGGAAAGTTTGGTCCGAAGAGCATTGAGGGTATCTTTGTTGGCTATTCAAGTCCTACACGGCGTGTCTTCGTTCCAAGTGAGAAGCGGGTTATTGAAGCAGCAAATGTTGAATGTCAAGGTTACACTATGCCGCCACAGAATCCTGGTGATTCATGGCATTATCATTATGACAAACTTTGGGATTCGTTTGACATGGGAGAAGAATCAGAGGAAGAAGAAGATTTCTTTGATGAGCTGGATATTTTGCGAGAGTATGAGTCGCAGCTCAGGTTCCCAGCAGAGTATTCTGAAAGACCTCGGGAAACTTCGAATGATGATGAAGCAGGTCCTAGTAATGCTGGTGAACATGATGATGAAGTTGCTCCTGGTAATCAGTCGGAGGTGAATGATGATCAAGAAGCTGATAACATGCCAGTATTTGACCATGGTGATTCAGATCTTGAGGGGGAGCAGATCCAGTTGTCAAGTCAAACAAACCAAGTTGGTGAACAAGATGCAGAGCAGAATGTTACTAATCTGGAGGGAAATGTAGATGTTCCAAGCGAAGTGATGCCGCGAACTCTTTCTTATCATCCAGAGGAGTTGATCATAGGAGAATTGCAATCGGGCGTTCGCACGAGACGTCAAATTGACCAGGGCTTAACATGTTTTTACTCTACAGTAGCACCTTTACAAACTGAATTTTCATTAAGTTGTTTTATCTCGCAGGTCGAACCGAGAACTTACAAAGAGGCGCTTACTGAAGATTCTTGGGTCATAGCGATGCAAGAAGAGTTAAGTCAGTTTGAAAAGTTGGGGGTGTGGAAGTTAGTTGATTTGCCGGATGGTCAAAGGAAAATCAATACAGAATCGGTTTTCAAATGTAAGAGGGACGACAGAGGAGTGGTTGTCAGGAACAAAGCTCGACTCGTTGTTCAGGGCTTTAGTCAACAAGAGGGGATTGATTTTACAGAAGTCTATGCTCCTGTCGCACGACTAGAGGCTATCAGAATTTTCCTAGCATTTGCGTCTTGGAAGAATTTCAAAGTATATCAGTTGGATGTAAAGTCAGCGTTTCTTTATGGAAAGGTCAAAGAGGAGGTTTATGTTGGTCAGCCGCCAGGCTTTACTTACCCAATCCACAAGAACAAAGTTTATTTGCTGGACAAAGCGTTGTATGGTCTACATCAGGCGCCGAGAGCCTGGTACGAGACTTTGTCTCAACACTTACTCGCTAACCAGTTCATTCGTGGAAAAGTGGATGCCACTCTCTTCACTAAAGTCGTTGATGGTCATCTTCTGATAGTACAAATTTATGTGGACGATATAATTTTTTGGTCAACAAATGAGAAAAATTGTGCAAAGATTTCGAACAGGTGATGAAGCAGAAATTCGAAATGTCTTCAATGGGGGAGATGAAATTCTTTCTGGGTCTACAAGTTGAACAACTTCCTGAGGGAATTTTCATTCATCAAACGAAGTACGTGCATGATATTCTAGAGAAATTTGGAATGTCAAGTTCTACTCCAGCTGCTACCCCACTTGCGACTAATCATGGGATTCACCCAAATCTCACCGGAGACAGGGCTGATGAAACCTTTTACCATTCCATGATAGGTTCTTTGATGTATCTGACTGCTTCACGTCCTGATATCATGTACCCAACGTGCCTCGCAGCAAGATTTCAGTCTAACGCGAGAGCATCGCACATGATTATTGTCAAAAGGATATTACGTTACCTGAAAGGTACTCAATCATTGGGGTTATGGTATCCT
The DNA here is from genome assembly GCF_002127325.2 of Helianthus annuus. NCBI lineage: Eukaryota > Viridiplantae > Streptophyta > Magnoliopsida > Asterales > Asteraceae > Helianthus > Helianthus annuus. Next base: position 89,903,256 of record NC_035434.2, read on the forward strand.
AGGAAAGGCGATTTTACGCTCGAATGGTATTCCGATTCGGATTTCGGATGCTGCAAAGTCAACGCGAAATCAACAACTGCAGGATGCCAGTTCTTTGGACCTAGATTGGTTACCTGGCAGTGTAAGAAACAAACGTCTGTGGCGTTATCTACATGTGAAGCGGAGTATGTTTCTGCTAGCAGTTGCTGCTCTCAGATCCTAAGGATACAGCAACAGATGCGCGACTATGGTTTGCAGTTTCTTAACACACCTCTGTTTGTTGATAATGAGGCCGCAATTAACATTACTAAAAATCCAGTACATCACGCTAAAACTAAATATATAGAGATTCGTCATCACTTTATTCGCGAATTGAGAAAATCCACACTGACAAACAAAAAGCTGATTTGCATACCAAAGCTTTTGATAAAACTCGGTTTCAATATTTGTTAAAACTTAATGGTATGAAATTGCTTTCGATGTCGGATGGAATTGTGAGCGTTGATGAGAGTACTGTTGCGGATGAAGACGCGAAACAATCTGCAATGGTTTGTCGATTTTTTATGTGTTTTGGTATTTAGGGGGAGATAGATAGTTGTACATAGTTTATTTTCAGAAAATACAAAAACAGTAAAAAATGAAAAATCCAAAAACATGATAAAATTGAAAAAGAGCTTGTGTATATAGGGAAAATGATTGTACATCAGCTAGACAATTACAGTATGCTAAAGATTTGGAAAGACAAAATGAGTTAAACAATCTCACTAACGATGTGTCGATAGGTTTTCATACATTTAGTAAATTTATTCAGGATAAAAACCTAAAATTTCAAATTTGTGAAATTCGTGGGGAACACTACTTGGATATATAGGTAACCCCTGAAATTTCGTTTGAAAGGTCCCATATTCTGAGATACTAGGTCTTTGTACTCAGTGATATCTGGGGTATTATTCCAGGACTTCTGTTGTATGGAAGTACTGACCTAGTCCCCGAATAATACTTTCTGCAAAATGCTTGAAACATAGCATCGCCCTCAGCAAGCTGATGAAACAATAAAATTGATAGTCGCTGCTGTTGTAACAAAAAGATCCTCTAAAGGGGACACACCAAAAGTCGAGCCGTCATCTCTCTGCTGAACGGAAGTTCTGACCTGAGCTCTCACGGTTTCACACCTAACCTTTTACAGATATCATCTGTGGTATACTCACCTGTAAGACTGAATATCTGGGATTCTGGATACGGGAGTATATTCAAGAGGTGGGACACATGAATTGATCTAAGTTCTTAAGACACTTAAACTGTATCCTGAATAGATTGAAGTTTGTGTGAGAATTTAAGATGGATCAGTATATCGACAATCGAGGTGAATTGTTTAAATCTGAGTATGTAATGTAGCTTAATGGTACTAGTAATTTGTCTGAAAATCTGATATGATTCCCTGACACACTCACCAAAAATAAACTTGTAAATAGTTTACTTTCTGCAATTTAAGTTTTCTGTATTTCATTTCTTAGTTTAGATTTCATTAAAAATACAAAAAGATTTTATTTCTGCTTTATTTTAGACAAACCAGAGTGGAAAGTTGATTGTCGGATTCTAGAAAGATGAAACAGATGCAGGAGATTCTGAGCTGAAGAATGAGGAGAGCTTACTTTGTTGGAAGTTTGATTGTTTTCAAAAACAAAAACAAGTTCATTAACTTGATACTTGTTATTTTCAGAAAAAGTTGAAAATGATTTTTCTATATCAGTTTGATTCGTCAAAAGATCAACCAGGGTCATTAAATTGAACTTGGTAGATTAATCAAGTGATCAGGGTCATTAATTTGAACTTGAAGACTTGAGTGGATTTCTAAAACTGATTGAATTTGTGTTTATTGTTAGAAGAGATAGATCGTAATGTTATTGGTTGAGTAACAGGTTTGGAGAGTTCATTATTCCCAACGGAGGCAAATTGTCAAAGCTTGAACCAGATACCTCAGATCCCAGCATACTGAGAGGGGGAGTCTGTGAAAGGGGGAGTCTGGATCAACTGCTAAAGGGAAGGTGAAAGTTAGAGTCAGGTGTTAATCCTGAAACCTGTGAAGAATGCTTACGAGGAGAAGACAGAGTTGGAAGAAAAGACCAAGACCGAAGACTCTGGATCTGAAGACTGAAGACTACGTCAACATCCAAGGGGGAGTCTGTTGATGCATAGGATGTCTATTGACTACATCTACATGAAGTCTTAGGTCAAGTTAGGTCAACACAGGGTCAAAAATGTCAAAATATGTATGTTAAAGATGTAGATTCGCTTTTATGTACTTAGTGTATATAGCTCATGGGGTAATCAGGTTCGCTTATAGGTGCTTAGATGGTTCGCTTATAGTGCATTGATGTAGGTCCGCTCATATGGTTGTTCATATGAGCGAACCATAGTTGCCTATATATAGGATGTCAGTTTGAGCGGTTCTAGTAGTCATGTGTGTGCTCTGGAGCGAAACTCTATCAAAATTTACTTAGAAAGCTATAAAAGCAGTGGAATTGAAAGGACAAGCTGTTGTAACATCATATATACTGATTCCGCCTTTATATGTGATGATGAACTGTCTCGGCTGACTTTTCGGGTCAAAACAACGGTCCAACAGGTGTGCCCTAAAGGTACGAAATTTACCGTTTCGTTACATTATGTTTATTTGTTAGTCTTATGTCGTCATATTGAAACATGGTAAACAAGATAAACCAATATGTCACGGAAGTGACTATGTGTCTTAAACAAGTAATAGAAATGGATTTTTAAAATGTCTTGAATGGTGCCTTAATTTTGGCATCCAAACGGGTCAAAACGAATTGAGTAGTAAACTTTGAAGTTAGTTACCATCACTTGATGAATGGTTATAAACAAAGCGTAAGCAGTGTAGCGGACACGCTAAATTATTTGAGAGATTTAACCCCTAATACGGGAGTTAAAGTTCGGAAACTTAAGCATGTCAAGTAGTATTAAAAGGCAAGTTTGAAACCTTGGAAACAAGCATGTAGATTATTGCGTAAGTAATTCCTCGGGAGGGAAGCAAAATGCCATAGTTGGTAAAATCTAGTTATGAGTAATTAGCCTTAGTCATGTGATAAACGTGTTCGAAATTAAACTACGATGGCGTAGGAAAAGAATCGGCAAAAACTGCAAAACAAGAAAGAATGTACAGCAGCTACTGTAAGTTACGGTGGCTACCGTAACTTACGGTAGCAAATAAAAATGTTACGGTGGTTTCCTACTGCCTTACGGCAGACCACTGTTACCCAGAGGCCACCGTAACTTACGGTGGCTACCGTAAGTTACGGTAGCGCCCAGTTATGAATGCTGAATTTTTATATTCTTGGTTACTCGAATCTGTTTTTGAACATAGTTTCGATTATGTTAATTACCAAGGACTTTAATACTAATGTTTATCCAAATTTTCAGTTTCTAGGTAATACACGTATGTGGATGATGATCAAGCAAATGCATCCGAACCAAACACATAATTCAACGCTTCCGCACTTGATGTATTTTGTTTTAAGAATATGTAAACACTTGTAGGTTTGTCTTGAATATTTGATTAGTAGGGTTTTAACATGAATATTATGATTAGGTATGGTCTTAAAATCATGAAAGTTTTTGTAAACTCTAAATTTTGTACTAAATGCAAGTTTTGTATCATTAAACTAGTTATATTAAGTTGGGTCTTACAAGTTGGTATTAGAGCTCAAGGTTGTCAATAAAGTGTTCGGTTCAAGCTTGATCAAGCATCCGGTAAGAGTTAATCGTTTAAGTAGATTTAGAAAATATAGAAATAAAACATGGACAAATTATGCATGTAAAGAGTGTGTAAGCTCACTCAAACACAAGAAATGCATGAAACAAGAACGGTTGAATCAAGTTATGAACTTGATTAAATTAAAACAAGTAAATCATGTGTTATAAATGAATTGTTTAACAATTAATGTAAACATTTCAGTAATAAAGATGGCGGATGGAAGTAATGATGATGCGGTGCCAAGAGTCACCGAACAAATGAGAGAAGTGATTGCCGAAGAAGTTGGAAAGGCGATCGAAAATAGTTTGTCGGGCTTTATTGATAAAATTCAAAACACGGTTATATCGATATTAGACGAGAGAATCAAGAAGTTGGAAGATAATGCTAATCTAGCAAAGGAAAAGCCCGGAGGACGAAAACCTTGTTCATACAAGGAATTCATGGCGTGCAAACCACCAATATATAATGGGGAAGTTGACCCAATAGTGTGCCAACGATGGCTGAGCGATATTGAAGGGATATTCGAGAGGACCCATTGCGATGAAGATGACTACGTAGCCTATGGTACGGGTCAATTAAGGGGTCAAGCGAAAGATTGGTGGGATAACAAAAAGAGAGAGATTGGTAGTGAAGCGGCTAAGGTCATGACATGGGAGGAGTTTAAGACGCCATTTCTTAAACACCATAGCCCCAAGGCGGTCATTAATAGAATCAAAGAAGAGTTCATGCAACTTAGGCACAAGGGCGAGACCATAGACAAGATCACGGCAACGTTTATGGATAAGATGAAATTTTGCAATGAATTGGTGACTAACGAAGAACAAAAGATATACTACTATTATAAAATGTTGAGCGCCGAGTATAGGGAGTTTATGACTCATTCGAAATACGAGACCCTTACCGAGATCATAAATGTTGCTCGGGAATGGGAGATTGAACTGAAAAAGCAGGTTGAACGGGGTGAACGAAGGGCACATGATGTTAATCCAAGCACTACCAAGAAAGCACGAACAAACGAAACGGTGAAGAAATCGGATGCAAAAGGCGGGTCGCCAAGTTGCAAAATTTGCGGAAAAGGCCATAAGGGCGAATGCCGCTTCAAGGATAAACCTTGTCCCATATGTCGGAAGACGGGACACATGGCTACATCATGCCCGGAGAAAGTGACGGTTTGCTACAATTGTTATCGACCGGGTCACAAGAAGTCGGAATGCCCAGAGCTGGTTGGAAAGAAAGACGGGCAAGACACGAAAGGTGAAACCCCAAAAGCAAAGGCAAGATCTTTCCAATTGAGTGCCGCTGAAGCAAAAGTTGAACCTGAAGTGGTCTCAGGTATATTTGTTGTAAACTCGATTCCTGCACATGTATTATTTGATACGGGTGCGAATAAATCCTTTATTTCATATGGATTTATTCGACATCCTTCATTTGTTCTAACAAAATTACCTATGCCCTTAGAAGTAGAGATAGGTAATAACAAGAGTTTTATTGTTTGTGACGTATGTGAAAACTGTAAGTTGAGCATTGATGACGAAGAATACACAATAGATTTGATCCCGATGTCGATGGGAGAATTCCAAGTGATTGTGGGGATGGATTGGTTGTCCCGATTCCACGCGAAGGTGGTTTGTTTCCGAAAGGAAATAAAACTGACGTCTCCTAGCAGAAAGTACGTTACGATATATGGTGAAAAAGGGGGTAACCCGGTGGTATGCTCGATGCTAGAAGCCCACAAACTTATGAAACATGGATGCAAGGACTACATGGTATACGCAAGCGAGTCGGAGAAAGAATGCCTCAAAATTGGAGACGTGCCGGTGGTACGCGATTATGAAGACGTGTTCCCGGAAGAACTACCGGGAATACCACCAGAACGGGAGGTAGAGTTCGGAATCGAATTGATTCCGAGCGCAAAACCTGTGGCCAAGGCGCCGTATCGGCTCGCGCCGTCGGAGCTACAAGAATTGATGTCTCAAATCCAAGAATTGCTCGACAAAGGGTTTATCCGACCGAGTGTATCCCCGTGGGGCGCACCAGTTCTATTCGTGAAAAAGAAGGACGGCAGTATGCGCATGTGTATCGATTACCGAGAGTTAAACAAACTCACGGTAAGGAATCGATACCCACTTCCAAGAATTGAGGACTTGTTCGACCAACTACAAGGAGCAAGTTGTTTCTCAAAGATTGATCTCAAGATCGGGTTATCACCAACTGAAAGTCAAGGAGGAGGATGTACCAAAGACGACCTTTCGTATACGGTACGGGCATTATGAGTTCCTTGTAATGCCCTCTAGGTTGACTAATGCACCCGCGGCTTTCATGGACCTCATGAATCGGGTTTGTAAACCTATGCTGGATAAGTCGGTAATCGTATTTATCGATGACATTCTAGTATATTCGAAAAATGAAGCCGAGGATGTTTACCATTTGCAAGAAGTGTTAGAGACACTCAGACGAGAAAAGCTGTATGCAAAATTTACAAAGTGCGCTTTCTGGTTACGAGAAGTGCAGTTTCTCGGGCATATCATTAGTGCCGACGGGGTATTAGTGGATCCGTCAAGGGTAGAAGCCGTGTCAAAATGGAACACTCCGAGGAATCCCTCGGAAATCCGAAGCTTTTTAGGGCTCGCGTGATATTATAGGAGATTCATACAAGATTTCTCCAAAATTGCTTTACCATTGACCAAATTGACTCGCAAGGAGGAAAAATTTGTATGGGGCATCGAGCAGGAGGAAGCCTTCCAAACGCTCAAGGAAAAGTTAACTCACGCTCCGGTGTTAACATTACCGGAATGAGTTGACGACATGGTGGTTTACTCAGATGCGTCGCATTCGGGGCTCGGATGTATTTTAATGCAACGAGGTAAGGTCATCGCCTATGCCTCGAGGCAATTGAAGATCCATGAAAAGAAATACCCGACTCACGACTTGGAACTGGCGGCTGTGGTGTTTGCCTTAATAATATGGAGACATTACTTGTATGGGGTAAAATGTACGATCTTTACCGACCATAAAAGTTTGAAATATTTCTTCGATCAGAAGGAATTAAATATGAGACAAAGGCGGTGGTTGGAAACGGTCAAGGATTACGATTGTGAGATACACTACCACCCCGGGAAAGCCAATGTAGTGGCCGATGCGTTGAGTCGAAAGGCAGATTATGCCCCAATACGAGTACAATCATTGCAGCTTATTGTGACCTCGGGCCTACTTGAACGAATCCGAGAAGCACAAGATGAAGCAGTAAAGACGGAAAACTGGAGAAAGGAAAGAATTGTTGGCCAAGTTAAGGATCTCGAAGAAGGCAACCACGGTTTGAAAACGCGTTTCAATAGAATTTGGGTTCCTAACACATTTGGAGTTAAAAAGCTTCTACTTAATGAAGCTCACAAATCCATTATTCCATTCATCCGGGAGCGACCAAGATGTATAACGACTTAAAACAAAACTATTGGTGGCCCGGAATGAAAAGGGATGTTGTGAAATACGTAGAGAAATGTTTGACGTGTCTACAAGTCAAGGCGGAGCACCAAAAACCATACGGTAAACTCCAACCGTTAGAAATCCCGGTTTGGAAATGGGAACATATTACGATGGACCTATTAACCAAACTACCAAAGACGAACCGCGGATTCGATGCTATATGGGTAGTTGTAGACAGACTAACCAAGAGTGCTCATTTTGTTCCGATACGTGAAACGTATACGTCCGGAAAGATGTCAGAAGTTTACACTAATGAGATAGTAGCACGCCATGGAGTACCGGTATCCATCGTGTCCGATAGGGATACCCGGTTCACTTCAAATTTCTGGCGAGATTTCCAAGAGCAAATGGGAACCAAATTGTTCATCAGCACTGCATACCATCCTCAGACGGATGGACAGAGTGAAAGAACAATACAAACATTGGAAGACATGCTACGGGCATGTATAATCGACTTTGGAGGCAGTTGGGATGTCTATCTACCGTTGGTCAAGTTTTCGTATAATAACAGCTACCATGCTAGTATTGGGATGGCACCATACGAAATGCTTTATGGTAGGAAATGCCGAACCCCGATATGTTGGGGTGAAGTGGGCCTAGTGAGCTCGCCCACCAAGATATAGTACGAGCCACTAATGAAAAGATTGATGTGGTTCGGGCACACTTGAAAGCGGCTCAAGATAGACAAAAGTCGTATGCTGACAAAAGGAGGAGACCGATCGAGTTTCAGGTTGGCGATAAAGTCATGCTCAAAGTGTCCCCATGGAAGGGGGTTATCCGGTTTAGAAAGAGAGGAAAATTAAGCCCGAGATTTATTGGGCCATTTACAATTGTTGAACGAGTAGGGAAGGTAGCGTACCACCTTGAGCTACCGGAAGAATTAAACAAGATTCATAACACATTCCATGTGTTTCATCTTCGGAAATGTTTAGCGGACGAACAACCTATATCCACTACGATGACATCGAGGTGGATGATAGACTAAACTATATGGTGAAGCCCATTGCAATTTTGGATCGAAAGGTGAAAATCTTAAGGAACAAAGAGATAAATCAAGTAAAGGTTAAGTGGGAACACAAGAGGGGATCGGATACCACATGGGAATCCGAAGAGGAGATGCAACGGCTCTACCCTACATTATTTGGTACGTTAATGGGTTTCGGGGACGAAACCTTTTTAAGGGGGGTGGACTTGTAACACCCCAAAAATATAAAACTTTATATTTTAATATAAAGTATTAATCAAACAAGAACTGACTAACTAGGAGCCCATAACCTCGTTAGCTATAAGTCTAGAAGTAACTTATAATAAGGTTAAACACTTAAAATTTATAGTTAAATGATAAGTGAGGGACCAAGCTAGTAAAAAACTGAAAGTTAAATGCTAAAATAGTAAACAAAACATACCAACCACACACTTGTGGGTGTGTATCGATCGAATAGAAATTAGTGATCACCTCATTGTAGCGATCAAAAGGTATGTAAAATTATGGTATTTTGTTCCATCTTGAATTCTAGGTTAAATGTGAAAAACGAAAATTTAGCTTTATTACTTGATGCATGGATGAAATTAGAAGTGATATGAGGTTTAAGAACAAACCCTAGATGATTTCTTGACAAATCTTTCATGATACTTGTAGGGTTTTGTAATCACCATTGTAGGTGATCGAGGAACTTGAAGAAACTTGATAAATACTAGAATTATAGCTCTTGTTCTAGCACCTTTTGAATTTAAGAAGTAATTTCAGAAAATATGGGTGTTAAGACATGAGTAGAATTGACTAATTGAAGTGAAATTAGATGATAAATACAAGTCATGAACTTGGTAATGATTATGTGAAAATCTGACCCGCTAGGTGTTTGTTGAAATGCCTAAGTAGGGATTTAAATGTTAAAAATAGAATGAAAACGCAGATTTGATTATTGTTTATAATGATGCGTTAATAAACATGAAAAGAGTTCTAAACCAATTGTAAATTGAACTCTTTGGGCAAAGAGTCCGGATCGTCAAGCGGACAAGCCGGAGGGAATACGCGTGGGAAAGGTGTGCCCTAAAGGTACGAAATTTACCGTTTCGTTACATTATGTTTATTTGTTAGTCTTATGTCGTCATATTGAAACATGGTAAACAAGATAAACCAATATGTCACGGAGTGACTATGTGTCTTAAACAAGTAAAACAGGTCAAAACAAGTAATAGAAATGGATTTTTGAAATGTCTTGAATGGTGCCTTAATTTTGGCATTCAAACGGGTCAAAACGAATTGAGTAGTAAACTTTGAAGTTAGTTACCATCACTTGATGAATGGTTATAAACAAAGCGTAAGCCGTGTAGCGGACACGCTAAATTAGTTGAGAAATTTAACCCCTAATACGGGAGTTAAAGTTCGGAAACTTAAGCATGTCAAGTAGTATTAAAAGGCAAGTTTGAAACCTTGGAAACAAGCATGTAGATTATTGCGTAAGTAATTCCTCGGGAGGGAAGCGAAATGCCATAGTTGGTAAAATCTAGATATGAGTAATTAGCCTTAGTCATGTGATAAACGTGTTCGAAATTAAACTACGGTGGCGTAGGAAAAGAATCGGCAAAAACTGCAAAACAAGAAAGAATGTACAGCAGCTACCGTAACTTACGGTAGCAAATAAAAATGTTACGGTGGTTTCCCACTGCCTTACGGCAGACCACTGTTACCCAGAGGCCACTGTAACTTACGGTGGCTACCGTAAGTTAAGTTAGCGCCCAGTTATGAATGCTGAATTTTTATATTCTTGGTTACTCGAATTTGTTTTTGAACATAGTTTCGATTATGTTAATTTTCAAGGACTTTAATACTAATGTTTATCCAAATTTTCAGTTTCTAGGTAATACAAGTATGTGGATGATGATCAAGCAAATGCATCCGAACCGAACACACAATTCAACACTTCCGCACTTGATCTAATTTGTTTTAAGAATATGTAAACACTTGTAGTTCTGTCTTGAATATTTGATTAGTAGGGTTTTAACATGAATATTATGATTAGGTATGGTCTTAAAATCATGAAAGTTTTTGTAAACTCTAAATTTTGTACTAAATGCAAGTTTTATATCATTAAACTAGTTATATTAAGCCGGGTCTTACATTAAGCTTTCTTAAAATCCTTGTGTCCCCGGCAGCGGCGCCAAAAACTTGATGCATGTGTAGTGTAATATATTTTAGATGTATATTTTAAGCCCTTTTTACACTTTTTTAGCCAAGTTTTAAATTTGTAAAACACGATATTTACTAACACTAAACACACATATGGGCAAGTGCACCCATCGTGGACGTAGTATAGTGTTGGTAAGATACCGAGGTCGTCCAAGGACACAAGAGCTTTTAGTACCGGTTTATCCTCAACGTCTAATCAAATCAAAAAGTTAGAAAAAGGTTTTTAAACTAGAAAAATAGAACTAACTAAAATGCTGAAAAGTAAAATAAAAGTAAAAACAGATAGACAAGATGAATCACTTGGATCCGACTCGTGTGTAGTGTAACCTTTGATTATTTCCGCACTTTTGCACTTGTTTAAGAGATTATCTTAGTTATTGTAGTAGGCCCCTCTTTTGAAGGTGACGTTACCCTCAACCCAGTAGTTTGAGTCAGCAAGGATACAATCCTAAAGGGTCGGATTATTGAAAGATAATTAATTAAGTTATTAATGTATAATGTGGTAGGCCCCTCTTTTGAAGGCGACGTTACCCTCGGCTAAGTAGTCTGAGTCAGCAAGGATACAGTCCCAAGTAGCCGGGTTAAAGTTTTAATAGTAGTTTAACTTATGAGGGGGTCAAAGAGTTTGGAACCCCGCCATCCAATACCGTTGGGTATTGAAGGAGGTCCTACTAAATTTGACCCAGGTCCTTTGCAGAATCTATACACTGAACAATGGCAAGACTCTTACCAAACCGTTCCCTTAACCCCTGACCAGGTAGCCAACATACCTCCATATAGACCGTGGAGATATGAATGGTGAAAATCTTTTATTTTATATAGACAGTAAAATAATGCCAAGACACCACGGACAAACGATAAGGAAAAATCACCTTCAACATAAGAAACTAGTTATTAAAGTCATTAATACAAAACCAATTAAAAAGTGCAAAAGATTAAAAATAAAAAGTATTACACTAAACACTTGTCTTCACCAAGTGATGTAAGAGACTTAGGCAAGCATGGCCTTTGATTGTCAAGAACTCTTACGATCATCCTTGGATCCCGAGACGACTCACACACTCTATGATGGACAATGGATGATGATGGTGGATGATGGTGTTGTGATGGTGGTGGGTGGTGGGTGAAGTGTGAGAGAGGTGGTGTGCCAAGGGATGAGTTGCAAGAGCTCCAAGCACTCCTATTTATAGGCTGAACAGAAGCTCGGGCACGGCCCCGTGTCCGTTGGGCATGGCCCCGTGTCCATCCTCCTCTCTTTCTTCATTAAATGCAGTTTGTGTGCATTAGTTGACCATGCCCCCGTGTCCGCTGAGCATGACCCTGTGTGCAGAAGCATATCTGTACTATCAAGATTTGCCTGGATTCCGCGAATCTTATAGTTGACCATGGCCCCGTGTCCACTGAGCACGGCCCCGTGATGGGCAATAGAAGCTTCTACAACTTTGTCTTTTCTGCTGACACTTGGGCACGCCCCCGTGCTCATTGAGCACGGGGCGTGTTCAGCCCTCTGTTTCCTTGTTTTGCTTGGGAAGATGCTGCCGGGAGGCCGGGCATGCCACGTTTGTTCCTTTTCTTGTATTTATGTTAGATTTAGCTGCCTTTTTGCTTCTTTTGTTTATTTGAGCTCATTTAATCCTGAAAATACAAAAGGAAGACAAAAGCATACTTTTTCCAACATTAGTACTAAAAAAGGGTTAGTTTTATGCCACAATTGATGTAATTTATATGTTGCATTTTGTGCACATCATTTAACCTAACACATTGTACATAGATTTATAGAAGGATAACAACATGCAACGAAATTGATAAAGAATCCATTAATGTATTAATTTTGTAAACTCGTGTATTACACGGGTTTGAGAATATAAATTATGTAATCTTATACTCCCTACAAAAATTTTCATAACTAAATTACTTTATCACATACAACAATATAAAATGAAAGCACATTTACATAAATCTCAAAGTACTTCTTTGTACACGATATTTGTTGTTTTGTTCGTAATTTGAACATTCGTATCCAGTACCAATAGCTTAAGGTTATCTCTAAAAACTATTTAGAGATTTGTGTGATTGTACTTTCATCTTTTTTAAATAACTGTATGTAATAAAAAAAATAATTCAGTTATTTAAAGTTGTGTAAACATCATTTAACTATATAATTTCTATCTACAAAATCGTGTAATACACGGGTTTATAAACTAGTTTAGTATATAGAGATAGTTTTTACACAGTTTTTATGTGTAAGATACAATTAACCTGTAAACTTTATTGATTTAATTTATATTTTACTTATTAAATATAAAGGCCTAAGTTAAAAAGAAAATTAATTAAGATAACTTAACAGCTTAGTTGAACGTCGTCACGATTTTGGACTCAAAGGGTTACAAAATGAGAATATGGGTATTCTGGTAGTTAATTTTTTTTATTGTTATTATTTTGGACTCAAGTAACACATGGACTTAAAAAGAATATATTTTTGTAAAATTTTAGTGCTAAAAAATGTAAAGTAACATTAAACTAAACTATTGATGGATGTTTAATTGAAAAGTAAAAAATTGTACGGTTTTTACACGATAGGACTCTACTGATAATTTCACGTTTTTTTTTTTTTGCTAAAGTAAATTCTATAGTGTTAAAAAAACTAAAATATATTATGAATTGTTTTGATTAATGTTGTAGCTAAATAGTGCAATAATAATATGTGGTTATGCACAAAAAAATCATGTTGTAATAAACTTTTTTTTAATAATTAAGAGTATGAAACATTAAATTAAAAATATTAATATATGACAATATAGGCAACGATTTCAATTTCGATTTATGTTAATTGATTATATAAAACCTTTGAAACACATTCAAAATTTTAAAATAAGCGTATAATAATAATAATAATAATAATAATAATAATAATAATAATAATAATAATAATAATAATAATAATAATAATTCATCAACATTGTAATATTAATCGAAGTCAAAGTAAACAAATAAAAGGAAACATTTATCTCTTATCTAAATGTCTAAATGAAACAACATAATGACAAGTGTCAAATTCTTAAAAACACTAAATAGGTCTTAAGTTTAGAAAGAGGTATAAAAACTTGCCAAGTGTACTTTATTTTTATTTATTAGTATAGGGAATAGGGATATATTGTTTTCTTCTTGGTGTGCACTTTTTATTACGTATTTTACTTCATAGGGGAAAGTTATATTCAGAACAGTAAATATTGCGAGAACACGCAGAACACAATGAATCACCCATTTTTTCTATCCTAAAATCCTAAAAAGTAAATGAAAACATTACAATTATAAGATTTATTGTTTCTTACACTAGAATTCAAAACAAAATATGGAAAATTTTCACTTTTTGTATAATCTACACATATGTAGGTTATCTGTAGGTTAAATTACCAACATGTGTGTAGGTTATGTGTAGGTTAAAATCGTTGGTCTTATATATATATAGAAACGGCTTTGGGAGAAAACGCTCAAAAGTGTGAGAACGGTGAGAACGCATCCTGGGCCAACACGTGTCACGCCGCTTAGAGAAGGGCGGAGGGGCTTTTTTGTCCTTTCATATTTCTTTTTTTAAATGCGTGTCACTTCATCTTTCCATTTTTTTGGCGTTTAATAAATACGCGGCGTTTTTATTGTTTTTTAATCAGGATCATAGAAAATATTTTGGCGTTTTAAGTATTGTTTTGGCGTTTTTATTGTTTTTTAGATCAGGATGCAGGCCTTTAATGTAAAAAACATCAGCAATTTTCTTGATTTTATTATATCAAGTGTTTTGCCATGTAGTATACAGGTCTATAATGTGACAGTCAATTATGACGTTTTAAAAAGATAAATAAATTTCAGTTTTACATGTAGTGGCTTTTAATATAAATAACTGTTTGACAATAATGATACCGTCTCTTCATTTTACTGTTTTAGCAATTACTGTTTCTTTCAATTTTCATCTGTCAATTAGTGTTGATTTTTCCAGTAATACTTTGTTTACGTTTTTTGGCGTTTTATATAGCAACATCGTGTTTTGCTAGCATTCATTCTCACAGTTTTTCACACTATCATGCGCTTTGGTGTTTGTAGTTTTTGGCGTTTTATACTCAATTTTTTTAAATTACTAGAGAATTAGATAATAAACAACAGAGAATTAGATAACAAACAATGGAAAATGAAAAAAAAAATTAAAAATTATAATCTAATTTCTCATCCAAATCTTCACTGTCATCAACCTCTTCTACTTTAACTTTTTTGGCGTTTTGAACCTGTTTTTGAATACCTTATGTAGATCCTTATTTTCCTACATAACGCCCGTCTTTAGAAGATGCTTATTTTTTGTGGCATCCTTTATGGTAGGTGGATATATACTTGTTTGATGACATGTTGAAGACCAACGCCTGCTCTAATGTATTAATCCCTTCATGCCATCAATATATCCATCAAGAACAAAGTGACATGATGTCATATCAGTGTCATCAGTCTCTTTTTCTTGAATATTTGTCCATCTCATTCAGCAAAAGATTATAGAGATACCCAACTCAGAGAAGAATCCATTCAGTGAAACTTTATTCAGATCAATACTCAATATAGAAGAATCAAGGTTCTGCATCTGTGGCTTTTGTAACTATTTTTTGGCGTTTTAAAGTGAATGGTTTCTAGGAAATATGGCGTTTGTTTTTGGTTTTGTGATCAGTTTATTGTGCAGAGACGTCTCTCTTATAGGATGTTTTTGGCGTGTAGTTTAGGCGGAATTTTATTTATAATAAATGATATTAATAAAGTAGTCATCTTTTCAGTTACTGTGTATTTTTACTGTTTTTTTTGTTCAGCTTTTTATGAGTTTTTAGGGTCATAGACTTTCCATCTCACAAGTTTGGCGTTTTTGAATGGCTTTAAGTAGTTTTTGGCGTTTTTTTTTCATTTTTAGCTTTTATTAATACTTCTGCAAACTACTTTCATTATAGTTTGGGAGTTTTTGGCGTTTTTACTGCATTATGGCGTTTCACATGCATTATGACTGTTTGGCGTTTTATTAATATAATGTATTTTTTTATTCTAAGTTGAAAAATACATAACAAACAACAGAAAAAGAAAATTAAAAAAAATAAAAATAGAAACAATTCATCTTCCAAAATCTTCACTGTCATCAGTCTCTTTCTTTTTTGAATCACTTTCGCTGGTGATTTGGCTTAGCCATGCTTGTGTTTTTGTGGCCGTTTGGAAAGACAAAATGACATAAGTTTTTTGTTTGAATATGTATCTTCAAACAACTCATCAGTGTCATTCGTCTTTTCATGCCATTATAATATTCATCAATAACAAAACACAAAAAATGACATAAGTCTGACACCACCATCTTTTTGTTTATGATTTGTGCATCTCATGCAGCAAAATGTTATTTGAGTCACAGCACCTCAGGGAAGAATGCATTATCCGAAACTTTGGCGTAGAACAATATTTGAATATACAAGAAACGATATTTGCCATTTTTGGCATTTTACGGAGGAAATAGTGTATCTGAAAGAACCGTCGATTTTTTGGAATCTTTTGATGTTTGAGTGTTTTGGCGTTTTCTAAGATGAATGGTATATAGTAGAAAATATGGTGTTTTTTGAGTAGTTGTGTTTGATGTTTTGGGGATTTTGGCGTTTGTAAAATAAATGGTATATAATAGAAAATATGGCGTTTCAGGTTCTGGGGGTGTGTGTTTTTATGTCTGGGATGTTTTTGTTTTTATAGGGATGTGTTTTGGTGCGTAATGGCGTTTTATTCATTAGTATGCGTTTTGGTATAGAAGTGTACTGACCTTTTTACCCTTAATGAGCCGCGTCCACGTAATAAAATTGATGTTATTTACGAAAATGCCACCGCGCCAATCTAGTCCATAGATTGTTTTGATCGGACGATCCATAAGCGTTCTCACTGTTCTCATACTTTCTATCGTTTTCTCTAAATCCTGACCCTATATATATATATAGGGGAGGGTTATCTTGAGAACGCTAAATATTGTGAGAACCGTGAGAACGAATGAGAAAACCAATCAAAACCGAATTTTTTAATACAAACCTCATTCTAATTAAAATATAACATCAAAAAAGAATTCACAACATCAAATAATTCATTTCTCCTCTCAAAATCACCCTTACTACATTTTTTACACGTGTAAATATAACAAATTTACACATGTGTAAATTTTCGTTATTTTCGAATTCACGTAAATTTAAACGTGTAAATTTAATATCTAACATTCTATTCGAATAATAATGATAAGTGTAAAAAGAAATTTTGAATTTGAATTGTTTTTGACCAAGTTCTCATGGTTTTTTCATTCGTTCTCACAGTTCTCGCGATATTTAGCGTTCTCATTTAAACCTTCCCATATATATATATATATATGGGACCGCTAAAGTTAAAACCACCCCCAGTTGTAAGAACCGAGAGAACCACTTTCTAGCCACTAGATCAATAAGATGGATAAATGAGATTAAAAGTAAATAAAATTAACATTAAATACATTTTATCTTATTATGTCTTTAATATTTTAATCCAAAAGGGTAGTTTAGTAAAATTACTCTTTTTTATCTTTTTGTCGTTATTATTTTTTATTACTTTTTTGTTTTATTATATTACCTTTTATTTTTTTTAAACATAATTTTTTTATTAAAAACATTTTTAAATTCAAATTTTTCTAACAAAACAATTTTTTTGCGCGCCGGTTTTTGCACGCCGTTTTTACGTCGGGCTTTTTCACACATCATTTTTAACGCGTCGTTTTTGGACGCCGTTTTTTACGCTCAGCTTTTCCAAGTGTTGTTTTTTAACGCGCCGTTTTCTATGTCCCGTTTTAATGCGGCGTTTTTTACGTCCCGCACGGCGTTTTTATGCCCCGTATTCACGCCCCTTGTTTTGGCGCCGTTTTATCACACGGTTTTTTTACGTCTTACAATTTACGTAGAAAAAGTTTTACGTTTTACGTTAAATAGTTTTTAAATAAAAGTTTACGTTTTACGTTAAAAAGTTTACGTTTTACGTTAAACTTTTTATGTTTTACGTTAAACTTTTTACATTTTACGTTTCACGTAAAACTTTTTATGTTTTACATTTTACGTTATACTTTTTACGTTTTACGTTATACTTTTTACGTTTTACGTTAAACTTTTTACGTTTTACGTTCTACATTAAACTTTTTACGTTTTATGTTTTACGTTTTACGTTAAACTTTTTACATTTTACGTTAAACTTTTTACGTTTTACGTTTTTACGTTAAAACTTTTTATGTTTTACGTTTTTAACGTTAAAACTTTTTACGTTTTATGTTAAACTTTTACGTTTTACGTTAAACTTTTTACGTTTTACGTTTAACTTTTTACGTTTTAAATTAAACTTTTAACGTTTTACGTTAAACTTTTTACGTTTTACGGTATACTTTTTACGTTTTACGTTTTTACGTTTTACTGGCAAACTCAGTAGGTGTATCAGATGGATTGTTATCGTCATTGACTAGGGAAAAAAATATAAAAAACCAACAACATCAAAACAAAAGTGTATCTCGAAAAAAAACGGGGTTTGGTTCAGATTTTCCGATAATCAAACGGCTGCAAAGTGGGGTTGCATGTTCAAAAACCTACCCTCCACCATCGTTGCCGCGCCATCGTCATCAAAATCTAGGTTTTTTTTCATCATCGCCACCCAAATCCAACTGATCAAAACCCACATAGTTCACTTATCAAAAAATCACCAGAACATCAAAAAATCAGCCGTAAACATCAAAATAACCAGCATCATAAAAAAATCAGCCGTGAACATCAAAATAACTAGCATCATCAAAAAATCACCAGAACATCAAAAAGTCAGCCATAAACATCAAAAAATTACTAGAACATCAAAAAATCAGCCGTAAACAGGGACACAAGATCAGAACCAAAAACATCAAAATCACCAGATCAAACCCCCACCATCAGATCAAACCCCCAAAACATACCGGAGGTCTGCCGGAGCTGAATCCGCCCACCACCACAACCGCCCTTCACCCCACCGTCGCCGTCAAACCCACCACCACAACCCACCCTTCACCACCGTCGCCGTAAAACCCACCACAACACGCCCCATCACCGTCAACATTGATCTGATGAGAGATGAGAGAGACATAGCAGATCTGATGAGAGATGATAGAGACAGAACATCATCTATGACATCATCGGAAAACAGACAGGGGGTAAGAACATCATTGAAAACATGGGGGTTTGTGGTGGACTTAAGGTGAAGAAGGAGGGTAGTGGTGTGGTGTGAGTGTCACGTCGGAGCAAAGAACAGCAGTTATAGTTGATGGAGTCCAACTCCGGCTGCCGGAAAGGAAACGAAAGGGGGAGAGAAATGTGTATCAGCTGTTCCGGGGTTCTTAGGGTTTGAAAGATAAATGAGGAAGAGAGTCCATGAGTTGAAGATATAAGAGGGAGAGAGCTCTGGTTTTTAATGTGTGAAAGAAAGAGAGACAGCTCTGGTTTTTTTACTTGTCGTTTTTTTACTCGCCATTTTTTTACGCGCCCTGCTTTTTTACGGACAACTTTTTTTTACGAAAAACTTTTTTTTCGAAAAGTTTTTTTTATGAAAGGCATTTTTTACGAAAGTAAAAACGAGGCATAAAAACGGCGCGTTAAAAAACGGGGCGTAAAAAAGGCTCGTAAAAAAACGGTTAATAAAACGGCGCGTAAATACATGGCGTAAAAACGGGGCGTAAAAAACGACGCTTAAAAAACCGGGCAAAAAGACGGCATGCAAAAAACGGGGCGTAAAACGGCCCGTAAAAAACTGCGCGTAAAAACGAGGTGTAAAAAACGGCTCGTAAAAACGTTTTTTATGTAAAAAAATCTTGAAAAAAAAACCTGATTTTAAAATTTTGTTTAATAAAAAATTTGATTTTTAATAAAAAAACAATTAATGTAATGAGACAAAAAATGTAATAAAAAACAATAAATACAATAAGACAAAAAAAGCAAATTATGAGAGAAGAGAGAGAAACTGATTGATGTTGTTGATGTGTGATGGAGAGAGAAAGAGATAAAACTTTAAAAGAGATTTGACATATTAAGTAAATTACTATATTACCCTTTATGTTTTAAAATAATAGTGCATATGTGTCATAGTCTGATTGGTGGAGGGGAGTTCTCGCGGTTCTCGCAACTGGGGATGGTTTTCATTTTAGCGGTCCCCTATATATATATATAGGGTAATGATCATTTCAGAACCATAAATATTTTACAAAACTCGCAGAACTCCTAGTAAACAATCTTTTTATTTATATGGGTGGGGTTCGGCTACAAAGTCTATATTTCCTACAAAGTGTACAAAGTCACAAAACGCCACAATTTCAGCCATAAAACACACTCAAAACCCACAAATAACAAATTGAAGATCACTAAAACACAATATCCAAACCCTATCAGTCCATAAAAATTTCAAACACACCATCGTAGAACTATGAATATAAAACACAACATAATAATCAATATAAAACACACTAGTGTTAGTCATTCGATAATCAAAGCCTTATCATACAAAATACAACACAAAACCCATAAATATGGTGTTTTAGTAATCTTCACTTTGTTATTTGTGGGTTTTGAGTGTGTTTTATGGCTGAAATTGTGGTGTTTTATAACTTTGTACACTTTGTAGGAAAAATGGACTTTGTAGCCAAATATATATGGGTGGGAGTTGGCTACAAAGTCCACTTTTCCTACAAAGTTTAGGCAGTGTTCTAAGAGTGACATGTGGCATCTAGGGTTTTTGTTTTAAAGGACATAAATGTAATTCAATAATTAATTCTATTTTTGGAAGATATATCTTTAAAACAATAAAATGTTATTCTTATGGAAACTATATATTTATTAACTATTCAAAATCGGCAGTTACATCCTTCATATCCACGATTGATTCATCCAAAGTTCGAAACGTAAAACACATTAATTAATTATTGACGTTGTGTTTTATCAGTTGATGGTTTTTTTCACACTGTGTTATATCAATTTTTACAATTAAACACACCTCTCACACGTTTCGAAACATAAAACACATTCATTATTTCTTGACGTTGTGTCTTATTAGTTTTTTTGGCTTCTTTACATTGTGTTATATCAGTTACCACAATTAAACACGCCCCTCACACATAAAACAACATAAACACCAGTATCTAAAAAAACAACATAAAACACACCAGTGTTTGACTCGATATAGACACCAGTGCCAGAAATACACAATATAAAACACACTTGTGTCTGATTCGATGTAGACACAATATAAAACACACCCGTGTCTGATCCCACGATGAACAACTTGAACGAAGAATCATTAGTCTGGTTTTTTTTTAAGTGTAGAAGATGATAAGTGTGTGTGTAAGAGAGAGAGAGAGAAAGAGAGAGAGAGAGAGAGAGAGGTTTCCAAAACTTAAGGAGTGCTTTTGTTGAATGATGGTTACTTGCTATTTTTAAATCTCGCCAAATGACTTTTTTATCCTCCATCAATTAAACCAATCCTTATTTAAAACATAAATATTACTAAAATGCCATCAAGATGATCTCTACCATTAAAAACACCAATCCAATGGTTCAAAACACTTCCTACACTTTGTAGGAAAAACACACTTTGTAGAGGAACCTCACTCTATGTATATACATACATACATACATACATACATACATACATACATACATACATACATACATACATACATACATACATACATACATATATATAGGGAGAAGATCATGCGAGAACCACCTCTTATTGTGAGAACCGCGAGAACCAATGTGAACACAACCAAAAATGCCTAAAATAGGTTTTTTTTGGGGGGGGGGTGGGGGTTAGGTTTTTTAGGTTTTTTTAGCTATTTTAGGTTGTGTTCACATTGGTTCTCGCGGTTCTCGCAATAAATGGAGTTCTCGCATGAGCCCCTCCCTATATATATATATATATATATATAAAGAGTATGGTACAAATAAGGTTATCGTACATTACATACGCGAGGATTTGAGCCATATACGTGTCCTGATTCAGATTTTCTTTAATAAGGTTAAATTAGACAATTAATTCAATCATCTGAGGGAAAATTCGTCTCTTCATTCAATCAGCGAGATGTTCGTTACACTAATATCCCGGTAATTATTATTCGAATCAGTTTCAAATTTTTCATAATTCTCAAATTGCAGTTTTCGTTCTTCTGTGTTAGGGTTTCATTCAATTGTTTTTTTTCGATGGATCCACAGAGCTGTCACACCCCGATCACGTGTAACAACAAAACGTGGCGGAAACGTCGGGGAGTGTTGTAACAGAATCATTGTTTCATAACACATGGAAATTTAAATATTGTTTTATTGATTAAATGAACTCGTTGTTCTATTACAATCACATAAGTACAACTATGATCTTCCAAGTTTTAAAGTTGCTAAGGCACGGGTCCATCCTAAATGTAGCATGCATCAACAATCATCTCAAGACAGCACCTGAAACATGTGTAAAAATAGGTACGTCAGCATAAAAATGCCTGTGAGATACATAGGTTTTGTGAAAACGGAGTTCATGACTTATGTTTGAGAAAATGTTTAGTCATGAACTTTGTAAATTTGCTTTGTCTTGTAAATCATTTGAAAAACGATAGGATCAGATGATATGTATAAATAAGAGAATAATGTATGGTTAACTGAATAACTATGTAAAATGAGTTTGTATAAGTTAAGTTGTTTGAAAAACAATGTTTTAATAAAACGTTTATGGTATATATAAAATACACCTTGGTTTTAAGAAAGTTGAATAAGTAATATATTAAAATATATTTCAGTTCCAATATTGTTAACCCAAGTGTACTAAATAACGCCACGGTATGTAATGCAATGAAAACACTTATATATAAGAAGTACCAGCGGCGTATCTACCATGTTTTCATCACATTACACTCGTTCCGTTATCTAAACACTAACCAAAACTAAATCGTTTGATAGATAGTATATTAAATATACTTTAGTTGTTCAAAATAATAGTTTTCAGTAGTATATTACAAGTATACCTTGGATTTATAAATAACACATTAAACCATGTTTTAGTTTTGTAACTAACATATCAGTATATGCTTTGGATGTGATAAATAACATATTAAACTATGTTTTAGTTATGTAAGTAACATATCACAATATGCTTTGGATGATTACAAAATATATGTTGGTTCTGTACAATACCACACATGAGAGTATATCAAACTATACTTTTTGGGAGTATATCAAAATATACTTTAAAGGTGCGATTTAAGAATTCATTCAGACCTGGTGCATCAAACTACACCTTTGAGACTATAGGGATACCACAAAGGAAATCCCTATTTGGATGGAGAAACGAATTGGTTTTAGACATTCCATGACAATAGGAATGGGGTGTCTAGTCCTATATCGCTATATCATACTACCAATCGGTCTGGTGAACAAAATAGGTACTATTCCAACAATTACTTTTGTAATTTTTGAGAAATCAGTGTTTAAACCATAGATAGTCATTTAGTTTGTCAGAAGATAAATACTATCATGTATAATCAATTATACTTTGAAATCATGAAAATAACAGATAGGTACACATGCTTCACCCCAAAACAGTTCAGAAACAGTAAAAGAGGGGAACTATGTACTCACCTGAGATTGCTTTGGATTCCTTGTATAATAACCGGATAATGCTAAAGATCACGGAATATCAACGGCACCTAATAGGTAGCTTATGTTAATATACCGGACCAAATCGGAAGGATCGGACAGTACGCGGGTTCGTAAACCAAACGAGTATGGAGACTCGTGTAATATGGCTTAGCAAAGCCTACATACTAAAATGAAACCTAATCTAAGTGCTTACGGTCCATCACGACCCGTTTAGGTAGCTTATGCTACCCTAACGCGTCGTTCGCGTAGAACGCGTTCGGAACGCCTAACATTGCGACCACACGGTATAACCTCGGAAGGTTATAGCTATGGTCACCTAATGTGTTTGGTCGGGTCCTAATGACCGACCAAATGGGTCGGGTTCGAAAGTATAAGCGATGGTTTAAATCGCTTACCTTACGACCCTATATAAGCACTAAACTAAAAGTGACGAGCTAAGCATGTTAGAACATGCTTAACTAAGTTTAGAAACAGGTTTGGCATCAAAACAAACGGCTTTGATGCCCACGAGTAGTTTGGTTACAAAATACGTAAGAATGCGCATTTTGGCCGAAACTACGACTCGTCACTGAGCCTAGATAACGTGGTAATCAGTAGGTATGGTCACTATGGACCATAACCATCGTGATCACGCTCACGTTATGAAGTTCCATGAACTTCGCATTGACCAAAAGCTGGTCAATGCAGAAAGTCAACAAAACGTTGACTTTCGGACTCGAAAAGCGAATAAAAGAACGAAAGAAGACTTACGGAGGGTCCCCGAGTGCTAATCAAGATCAAATAGCTCAGGTATGAAACAACGGTTCCAACTTAGAGCCTTAAGATCTGATTTTGCGATTTTTACACTAAAGGGGGGGGGGTATTTATAGGAAAGGTGGAACCGTTAGGATCGTTTTATCGAATATCGTGCCTTGATCTCGTGCGTACATGTGTCCAGGGGTTAAATACACTGAACTTGGCCCTTGGCCCTTCATTTGGGTGAAAAGGCATCGCCCCTTGATCGAACGAAAGGCCAGATTCTGCATTAAATGCAAAATCTTCTGTCAGACATCCTTACGCGGCCCGCCTACACATTTGGGCAAACCTTACGCGGGCCGCCTGGCCCCTCTGATCTGCACCACTTGCAGAATTTACATATTTGGCCCCTGTTGCGTTTTTAAGCCATTTCCAGCCCTTTCAAGACCTGTAAAGCCATCTTTAAGGCCCTAAAATGATGCCTAAACATTGTGGACATGAAACATGCCCAAAAATATGTCGGATGTCGGTTCGTTTGGCCGTACGATCGCGATGTTCGCTTAATTACGACGGAATGTGCATAAGCATGAAAGACGATCCAAATGACGCGACAAATGGATTTTTCTCATGCCAAACACTAAGGCATAATATAAGGATGCTTACATAAATTTTTGGATGTCCGGATGTATTCAGAACGTGAGTTATGCGCGAAAGTGCAAACTTATGCACTTTTTGACACTTTTAGTCCCTGAATGATCCAAAAGTTTGTTTTAGCATACCAAACCCCTCAAAGCCTATTTCTAAGCTATGTAAAGGATATATATGGTATGTTTAACTTATGGACATGTTCCGGAATGTTCGTTACAGTTCAAATTGGCATACTTTCGCAGTTTGTCAAATTTAGTCCCTGTAAGCGAATTAACTTGTTTTTGCCATACCAAAGCCTTCAAAACTTATTTCTAAGTTATGTAAAGGTTATTTAAGGTATGTTAAGTGTATGATGGTCTCCCGGAGTATTTGTCGCATTAAACTGAGTACGTTTATGCACCAGTTTGCGTATAATTCTCCAGAAAGCGTTGTAGAGTATGAAATTGAACAAGAATTGATATGTGCAAAGCATACACATATTTATACAAATCCCAAGTATGAAATACAATATTTCCTTGGTTTGGCATTTGTTTGATGGTTGAAGTGACACAGGTGTCACAGTCTCCCCTACTTTAGGAAATTTCGTCCCGAAATTTAATTCTAGAGGAAACTCGTGAGGACAGCTGTGAAGGTTTCGCCTTATAATAGATCCATTGAACCCTTAGGTAAAACCCTGGGCCATGTTAGGATTCTTAGCGAATTTGTTAACCCTCAGAGTGAATTCCTTGAAATAGTAAAACATGAAATTTTGAACTACTGATTGACGAACGTTTCTTATGAAGGCTTATCATAGGAAAACTTGGTGTGTGATTGAGATCAGAATTGGGGGAGTGTGAGAATAAATGACATTGCTCGAGGTCCGAGACTTCTCCCGTATCATTATTCTTGTCACTAGGTCTTAACACATGATGAAACTTCCTGTGGTTCCTGTGCACTGAATTCCATAATTATGTAGGCCTCCATAATTACGTAATTCCTTGCACAGTCCGCACAGTCCATTTCATAATCCGTAGGAAAATTACTTGAATAAATATGAAGCGATTTGACTAGACCACCAAAGGATCCTTTTAATTCGATCAACGAACGATCTTTTTAACTAGATCAACACATGATCTTCTTAACTAAACCGTCGTACGATCTCTTTAAATAGACCGCTTAAGGGATCATTTTTATATCATCACATGATATTTGTAATCAGATTTTCAAAATCAATCTGTTTAAGCAGACCTTTCAAGAGGTCCAATTATAGAATAATACTTTATAACCCGAGGGACTTAACTACACTGTTGAAATCCATTAAGGGTTTAAGATAGTATCTTTGGATATCCCATTATGAATCTCTCGTATGAAGATATGAAAGATTCTATGAGGATTTGGATGGATCACATACAACCACAAAACATGTAAGAAAATACATAAGCACAAATTTAGTTAACTTGATTCTTTATTTTGTTATCCTTAGGTATGGATATTAAGGCACACTAGGAATCCAACCTATGGATTTCATTTGGCACTTTAACGATTTATGAAGATCTATCTATAAAGATAGAGGGATTCTCAATAAGTGTTTGACTTTGTTTCTTAAAAGAAACGAGAGTTTAAGGTTCTTGGGGAGATCACAAGTGATCATAATATGACAGAACCATACGAGTAGTTTGTCTTTGGGTTGACATCATAAAGTTGCATCAAGCATTCACACAAACGCATAAATTTTGCAGAAATAAAAACAACAAATCTTTATTTATGTAACAACGGAATTGTCTTGAAGTGTCAAAAGATAGCAACTAAGGTAATACAAAACACTAATTGTTCACTGCTGCATCATTGTTCATGTTTGCCTCATTGATGTTGAACACTCGTCCATGCACTGGAGGTATGTTAACAAGCCTTGGGCAATTGTTCCTGTAGTGGGTAAGGTCACCACAGTTATAACATGACCCTGGAGGGAACCGTGCTTGAACAGCAGCAGGGTTTGCAGCAGCTTGATTTGCATAACGACAAACATTGATCAAATGTCCCAACCGCCCACAGTGGGTACATTTGTGACACTGCTCTTGCTCTAGATGATGACGGTTGCATTTGTTGCACAACGGTGTTGTACCAACATAGTTTTGTCTTTTACGAGGTTGTGTTGGCTGGTTTGGTGCAACTTGTTTGTCTTGAGCAGTTACAGCGTAGCTTTGAGAGGCTTTGCGCTTTTTCTTCTTGGACACCTCAGCACTTTCTTCCTTTGGTTCCACATGAGCAGTCTTGTCAGATGGTCTTAAGTCGCCCTTCCGAAACAGCTTGCGCTTCCTGATTTGGGATTCAGTCAGAGTGGCAGCCAATTCAATGGCTTGTCTGACAGTAGTAGGGTTGCTGCCAGTAACGATGTCCTGAACTACGTCAGGAAGCCCATCAATGTATTTCTCAATCGCCTTATCCAGAGGCGTAACCATAGTAGGGCATAACAAGCTCAATTCCTCATAGCGATCAGTATAGGCTCGATGTTCCCCACTGTCTTGCTTTAAATCATCAAATTCCCTTTCTAGAGCCCTAAGCTCATGACGAGGACAGAACTCCTTCATCATAAGAGCCCTAAGCTCGGCCCAAGTCTGTGCTAATGCAACCTCTGCACCGCGGTCTCTCATAACCCCGTTCCACCACGTAAGAGCCCTCTTCTGAAACACACTCGAAGAAAACTCGACCTTGCGATTTTCAGGACACTGAACGTGACGGAAAGTATTCTCAATGCTCTCGAACCATTGAAGAAGCCCAGTTGCTCCCTCAGAACCACTAAACTTGAGTGGTTTAGCCGAGTTAAAAATCTTGAAATTGCACGGAGTATTGTTGTTGTTGTTGTTGTTGATGGCTTGAGTTATTTGAGCATAAAGAATTGGGAAGGCAGCAGCCATTTGTTGCGCGATGATTTCCGCCAGTTCGGCATTCGCCATCTGATTGTCGCGTCGAGGAGGCATTCTAAAAGAGGAAACATGAGAGGAAACGAGTGAGAGAATTAGACGAAAAGAATGAGATGAAACAAATCTGATGAAAGCAAGGATAGTGGCCGTCTGTCTGTTACTACAAAGCAACAAACGACCTGGTGATTAATCAAAGCAAATAGGTCAAAAATAATGTATCGCGAAGACATGCTTGCCTATAAGTGGACACTCACCCCAAGAGTTCCCAGGTAAGAGTGACTGGTCCGATTATGTGGATTTGTACGAACACTCTAGCCTTAGACAGAAAACTCAGGGTACAGGCACCCACCCTTCCAGTTTGCATGTGTTCACAATATTTAGACCAACTTTGACGAGAGTTTTGAAAATTCAAAGGGGTTCAAAACCTTATAACAGAGGGTTCAAAACCTAGTAATCAATCATCCTAGAACAGATTATTAGTTTTCAAAGCGGTTTTGAAATTTATGTTCTTGTTGCGGTCGTCGCCTAAGGATAGGTGACGGTGTTGTTTTATGACTAAACGCAAGTAAACTCGCGTTAGGGTCCTAGGAAGGTTATAGACTAGGTCAAAGCATTATTAATAACCTATTTCCCTATAACCATGAGCTCTGATACCAACTTTTCTGTCACACCCCGATCACGTGTAACAACAAAACGTGGCGGAAATGTCGGGGAGTGTTGTAACAGAATCATTGTTTCATAACACATGGAAATTTAAATATTGTTTTATTGATTAAATGAACTCGTTGTTCTATTACAATCACATAAGTACAACTATGATCTTCCAAGTTTTAAAGTTGCTAAGGCACGGGTCCATCCTAAATGTAGCATGCATCAACAATCATCTCAAGACAGCACCTGAAACATGTGTAAAAATAGGTACGTCAGCATAAAAATGCCTGTGAGATACATAGGTTTTGTGAAAACGGAGTTCATGACTTATGTTTGAGAAAATGTTTAGTCATGAACTTTGTAAATTTGCTTTGTCTTGTAAATCATTTGAAAAACGATAGGATCAGATGATATGTATAAATAAGAGAATAATGTATGGTTAACTGAATAACTATGTAAAATGAGTTTGTATAAGTTAAGTTGTTTGAAAAACAATGTTTTAATAAAACGTTTATGGTATATATAAAATACACCTTGGTTTTAAGAAAGTTGAATAAGTAATATATTAAAATATATTTCAGTTCCAATATTGTTAACCCAAGTGTACTAAATAACGCCACGGTATGTAATGCAATGAAAACACTTATATATAAGAAGTACCAGCGGCGTATCTACCATGTTTTCATCACATTACACTCGTTCCGTTATCTAAACACTAACCAAAACTAAATCGTTTGATAGATAGTATATTAAATATACTTTAGTTGTTCAAAATAATAGTTTTCAGTAGTATATTACAAGTATACCTTGGATTTATAAATAACACATTAAACCATGTTTTAGTTTTGTAACTAACATATCAGTATATGCTTTGGATGTGATAAATAACATATTAAACTATGTTTTAGTTATGTAAGTAACATATCACAATATGCTTTGGATGATTACAAAATATATGTTGGTTCTGTACAATACCACACATGAGAGTATATCAAACTATACTTTTTGGGAGTATATCAAAATATACTTTAAAGGTGCGATTTAAGAATTCATTCAGACCTGGTGCATCAAACTACACCTTTGAGACTATAGGGATACCACAAAGGAAATCCCTATTTGGATGGAGAAACGAATTGGTTTCAGACATTCCATGACAATAGGAATGGGGTGTCTAGTGCTATAGCGCTATATCATACTACCAATCGGTCTGGTGAACAAAATAGGTACTATTCCAACAATTACTTTTGTAATTTTTGAGAAATCAGTGTTTAAACCATAGATAGTCATTTAGTTTGTCAGAAGATAAATACTATCATGTATAATCAATTATACTTTGAAATCATGAAAATAACAGATAGGTACACATGCTTCACCCCAAAACAGTTCAGAAACAGTAAAAGAGGGGAACTATGTACTCACCTGAGATTGCTTTGGATTCCTTGTATAATAACCGGATAATGCTAAAGATCACGGAATATCAACGGCACCTAATAGGTAGCTTATGTTAATATACCGGACCAAATCGGAAGGATCGGACAGTACGCGGGTTCGTAAACCAAACGAGTATGGAGACTCGTGTAATATGGCTTAGCAAAGCCTACATACTAAAATGAAACCTAATCTAAGTGCTTACGGTCCATCACGACCCGTTTAGGTAGCTTATGCTACCCTAACGCGTCGTTCGCGTAGAACGCGTTCGGAACGCCTAACATTGCGACCACACGGTATAACCTCGGAAGGTTATAGCTATGGTCACCTAATGTGTTTGGTCGGGTCCTAATGACCGACCAAATGGGTCGGGTTCGAAAGTATAGGCGATGGTTTAAATCGCTTACCTTACGACCCTATATAAGCACTAAACTAAAAGTGACGAGCTAAGCATGTTAGAACATGCTTAACTAAGTTTAGAAACAGGTTTGGCATCAAAACAAATGGCTTTGATGCCCACGAGTAGTTTGGTTACAAAATACGCAAGAATGCGCATTTTGGCCGAAACTACGACTCGTCACTGAGCCTAGATAACGTGGTAATCAGTAGGTATGGTCACTATGGACCATAACCATCGTGATCACGCTCACGTTATGAAGTTCCATGAACTTCGCATTGACCAAAAGCTGGTCAATGCAGAAAGTCAACAAAACGTTGACTTTCGGACTCGAAAAGCGAATAAAAGAACGAAAGAAGACTTACGGAGGGTCCCCGAGTGCTAATCAAGATCAAATAGCTCAGGTATGAAACAACGGTTCCAACTTAGAGCCTTAAGATCTGATTTTGCGATTTTTACACTAAAGGGGGGGGGGGTATTTATAGGAAAGGTGGAACCGTTAGGATCGTTTTATCGAATATCGTGCCTTGATCTCGTGCGTACATGTGTCCAGGGGTTAAATACACTGAACTTGGCCCTTGGCCCTTCATTTGGGTGAAAAGGCATCGCCCCTTGATCGAACGAAAGGCCAGATTCTGCATTAAATGCAAAATCTTCTGTCAGACATCCTTACGCGGCCCGCCTACACATTTGGGCAAACCTTACGCGGGCCGCCTGGCCCCTCTGATCTGCACCACTTGCAGAATTTACATATTTGGCCCCTGTTGCGTTTTTAAGCCATTTCCAGCCCTTTCAAGACCTGTAAAGCCATCTTTAAGGCCCTAAAATGATGGCTAAACATTGTGGACATGAAACATGCCCAAAAATATGTCGGATGTCGGTTCGTTTGGCCGTACGATCGCGATGTTCGCTTAATTACGACGGAATGTGCATAAGCATGAAAGACGATCCAAATGACGCGACAAATGGATTTTTCTCATGCCAAACACTAAGGCATAATATAAGGATGCTTACATAAATTTTTGGATGTCCGGATGTATTCAGAACGTGAGTTATGCGCGAAAGTGCAAACTTATGCACTTTTTGACACTTTTAGTCCCTGAATGATCCAAAAGTTTGTTTTAGCATACCAAACCCCTCAAAGCCTATTTCTAAGCTATGTAAAGGATATATATGGTATGTTTAACTTATGGACATGTTCTGGAATGTTCGTTACAGTTCAAATTGGCATACTTTCGCAGTTTGTCAAATTTAGTCCCTGTAAGCGAATTAACTTGTTTTTGCCATACCAAAGCCTTCAAAACTTATTTCTAAGTTATGTAAAGGTTATTTAAGGTATGTTAAGTGTATGATGGTCTCCCGGAGTATTTGTCGCATTAAACTGAGTACGTTTATGCACCAGTTTGCGTATAATTCTCCAGAAAGCGTTGTAGAGTATGAAATTGAACAAGAATTGATATGTGCAAAGCATACACATATTTATACAAATCCCAAGTATGAAATACAATATTTCCTTGGTTTGGCATTTGTTTGATGGTTGAAGTGACACAGGTGTCACAAGAGCAGCACTGGACGAACAGATGTTGATTATGAAGAAACTCGACCGATCGGTGATCATGCTCAATTATCTGCATATCAGAGAGTTTCTATTGAGGATGTTTTAAATCCGCTACAGGTGATGTAAACGAGTTTTTTAATGGTAATTATGTTACTTTAGATCTCTAAATTATTCGTATTTTGTTTAATCGTAGCGATGTTGTTGTAGCTGTTTTTTGAAGTTTGAATGTTGATTATATTTTTGAGTTGAAAGTAGCATGCACAAATTCGCATGTTATTACTCTTACAATTCGCATTTGATTTTATTTTCTTTATGCATTTTCGCATGTTATGGTATAATAAATCGCATATATAAAACAGATTAATCAAAATCATCATCTTCGCATGTTATTGTTCATACAATTCGCATGTGTGTTTGTTCTTTATGATGAAATTATGCTGTTATTAATATGTCGCATGTAACTAGTCCGATAATTCGCACGTTTTTTTTTTTGTTTTCTGATTTTGATTCATGTAGATGAAAGGGTTTACACTCTCGAGGTTCAAGCATCAGCTACACCTGTTGTTGGAATGCAATTTATCTCTATTGAATAAGCATATGCGTTTTACCAATCATATGCTAAGTTAGCTGGTTTTTCTATTCGGAAAGGTGGTGAAGTACACAGTGGTGGTATAATCAAAACTAAGTATTTTGTTTGTTCTAAAGAGGGACATAAGCCACTGTGTATTGACGATCGTTCGAAGTCAAAAAAGCAATTCAAAACAAGGAACAGGGGGACTATTAGAACTGGATGCAAAGCTCAACTTATGATTTGCATTGTGGATGGTAGATTACATACAACAAAGAGATTTATTGATGGCCATAATCATAAGTTTGTATGTCAAAATGATATTCACATGCTGCCAGCTTACAGACAATTGTCAGATGTCCAGGAGGAGTTGGTTTGGAAACTAGGCACTTTAAACCTTGGTCCTGTCAAAGCTTTCCATATAATGAGGAAACGTTATGATTGTTTTGAGAACGTTGGTGCCACGGTTGATGATTGCAAAAATTTTAGGAAGCGAATTAACAGCTATATAGGAGAATATGATGCTAATATGATACTGACAAAAAACAGTATTTAGCTGATTATTCGTTTGAATATTCTGTTGATGATGACAAACAGTTAACTGGTTTGTTCTGGGCTGATGGTTTATGCAAGTGATGTGCGTTAGGTGTAATATGTTTTAGGTATATATTTTAAGCTCTTTTTGCACTTTTTAGCCAAGTTTTAAATTTATAAAACATGATATTTACTAACACTAAACACACATATGGGCAAGTGCACCCATCGTGGACGTAGTATAGTGTTGGTAAGATACCGAGGTCATCCAAGGACACAAATACTTTTAGTACCGGTTTATCCTCAATGTCTAATCAAATCAAAAAGTTAGAAAAAGGTTTTTAAACTAAGAAAATAAAACTAACGAATAATGCTGAAAAATAAAATAAAAATAAAAACAGATAGACAAGATGAATCATTTGGATCCGACTCGTGTGTAGTGTAACCTTTGATTATTTTCGCACTTTTGCACTTGTTTAAGAGATTATCTTAGTTATTGTAGTAGGCCCCTCTTTTGAAGGCGACGTTACCCTCAACCCAGTAGTTTGAGTCAGCAAGGATACAATCCTAAAGGGTCGGATTATTGAAAGATAATGAATTAAGTTATTAATGCATAATGTGGTATGCCCCTCTTTTGAAGGCGACGTTACCCTCAGCTAAGTAGTCTGAGTCAGCAGGGATACAGTCCTAAGTAGCTGGGTTAAAGTTTTAATAGTAGTTTAACTTATGAGGGGATCTGTCACAGCCCCCGATCCCAAATCCCTAGGAACGGGCGGCCGCGAGCCAGTTTCGGTGGTATCACGTTATTTATTCATTTTGGCAGCGGAAATTTTCATCAGGACCGTGGTTAGGAAATATTTTATCAGAGTAAACCACCACATTTTATAATATTAAGCACATGGGTAAAGCCCAAGTTTTCAGTACACATAATTTCACAGGGATACACCCTATTTTATTTAAGAAAAACATCTATTTCTTTTTAGGTAACTTTATTGCCACTTTTCCAAGCCTTCAGTGCTGTTCAGCTGGCTTCTATTTGGCTTTCACATTTTGTTACCTGAAACGCGTTTTAAAAATATTTTGTCAGTGGAAAATACTGGTGAGTGAATCCCAGTTTAATCAAGTTGAAATACCAATCATTTTACAGTATTGAGGGCACATCCGCAATTACATTTCTTTCCAAGAAATAACAATTAACATCAGTGGTACTGTCATACTCAACTTGTGGAATGTTACTATGCCAGTAACAAATTTTGTATACAAAACCCCAACATACCCACTATAATTGTATTCTTTACAAATACTCAATAACTGCTTTGTATATTTTTAATTTAGTGAGGTTTTGTAAAAACAGTAACAAAAAGGTTTACAAAAGGTGGATCAACTCACATTGCTGTTTTAGGGTTTTTAGTAAGGATTTCCTGGGAATAATCTAAAAATTACACAAATGCACGTGTGTTAGTATAATAACCTATTTTAACATTAGTAATACCCTCCCCGAGACGGCATTCTTACGTCGGGCAGAACCACGACAGCCGTTACGGAACCCTAGATCAATCGGGCAGAGTACCTAATACGTCTCCAGGGGTTATAATACTTACATCGTAGCAGAATCTCGCTATTTAGGGGGGTATAATGCCCGAGTATAGTGTATACACTTCAGAAATTAAGTAAGAAAGAAAGTTTTGAGCGACGGAAAGGGAAACCTGTGACAACTGTGTTCTGTAGTCGTGGTGCGAAGTAAAACAATGTTGATTATTAATAAAACAATGTGCTTTGGTGTTATTACGTGTGTTTTTGTATTATTATGTGTGTATTTGTGTTGGTAAATTTTTCAATTCAAATCGATTCCGATTTCAAGCTTTAAATCGCTTTCTGTAAGGTTATATGCGCACGAATGCGTAAATATAACCAGTTTAACGCAACAAACACTCCGGAATAGTGAAATAAGCTTAACATACCTTAAATAACCTCCACATAACTTAGAAATAAGTTTTGGATGGTTCGGTGTGTTAAAATCAACCTTGTTCGATCATAGGGACTATTTGTGTCAAACTACGAAACTATACCGATTTGAATAGTAACGAACACTCCGGAACTTGATCATAAGTTAAACATACCCTAAATATCCTTTACATAGCTTAGAAATAGGCTTTGAAGGGTTCGGTATGCTAAAATAAACTTTATTGATCAATAGAGACTAAAAGCGTCAAAAGTGCATAAGTTTGCATTTTTGCGCATATCTTACGTCCTGAATATATCCGGACATCCAAAAATTTATGTAATCATTAAAATATTTTATTTTAGTGATTGGCATGATAAAATTCCATTCGTCGCTTAATTTGGATCGTTTTTGCGTTCGTTACGACTTCCGTCGTAATTAACCGAATAACGCAACCGTACGGCCAAACGAACCGACATCCGTGATGTCTTTGAGCATATTTTAAGTTCCCTATACTTTAATATCATTTTAGAGCCTTGAAATGAGGTTAAAGGGGTTTAAAAGTGCCAAAAAATCAAGTTTTACAAGTGCATGGACCATGTTTGAAAATTCTTGTAGATACATTGAACTTGGTCCATTTTTTTAGGCATCCATGGTATTTCAAAATAATGTGCCACACATGGATGGTTTTGATCCTTGTTTTGCAATACCATTTGATGGTTTTAAGTATTCCCATGGTTTTTAAAACCATGTGCCCACATGTAAGGTCTAGATCAAAGCACATTTTTCGACGAACGATCTTAACGGTACTTGAATTCCTATAAATACCCAAACCCATTTCACTCCCAAAGCACACTTGAATCTGATTTTTGCTCTCTAAGTTGAAGTTTATGCTTCATACCTGAGAGTAAATCGGATCAAGAGCTTGCGGGGACCTTCTGTAAGTATTCTTTCGTTCTTTTCATTCATTTCTATCGTTAAAGTCAAACTGTGTTTGACTTTCTGCTTTGACCAGTTTATGGTCAATGCGAAGTTCGTCTGAACTTCATAACGTGAGCGTAATCACGATGGTTATAGTCCCTAGTAACTATACCTACTGATTACCACGTTATCTAGGCTCAGTGGCGAGTCGTAGTTTCGGCCAAAATGCGTTTTCTCGCGTATTTTGTAACCAAACTACTCTAGGATGTCAAAACCGTTTGTTTTGATATCAAAACCTGTTTTCTAACTTAACTAAACATGTTTCGACATGTTTAGCTCGTCACTTTTAGATTAGTGCTTGTCTAGAGTCGTAAGTCAAGCGGACTAAACACCCGCTTAGACTTTCGAACACGACCCGTTTGGTCGATCATTAGGATCCGACCAAACATGTTTTGTGACCATAGTAGCGTAGGTTTGATTAGTCGCATGATAAGTAGTTCATGTGCCTTTGGTAAATTACCAAAATACCCTTTTCATACATAATTGGTAATTAAGCATATGTAACCTAAAATTTTGTCACGTAACTGATTATGTAACATAATTAAACATGTATGGGCATATAATACTTGTCATAGGACTAGTTAGACGTCTCGAACGCGCTTTTGCGTGCACGACGCGTTAAAGTAGCGTAAGCTACCTTAATGGGTCACGATGGGTCGAAAGCATTTAGGTTAGGTTCCGATTTAGGATGTAGGCTTTGTTAAACCATATCACATGAGTTCCAACACTCATTTGGTTTACAAGACCTCATTCTGTCCGATCTTCCGATTTAGGCGTCTATTGTTTGACTAGTGGTTCGATTACTAGGAGCTACTTGATTTCTCTGGTTTGCTCGAGTTTGTTGAAGTTCTATTTGATCGAGGATACTTTGCACTACATGTGAGTACATAGTTCCCCTATTTTACTGTTTTTAAATATTTTGGGGTGATTCATATGTACGAAATGTTTTCAAGGTTTAAACGATGATTTCAAAAACGATTAAAACGATTTTTACTAAACTAATAACGATTTCAATAATGTGAACAAAACTTGATGGTTGTAGTTACATAACGAATGACATTCATTAACTTTGGCCGAACCGACCAGTATTAGGTTATGGTACCATAGGATCTGACAAATCCCGTTACTTTACTACACCCATGGTTATGTGTGGGGGTTGTGGGTAGCGACTGAATCTGATATTTGTTAACTTACCCTTTCGTGGTTTGTTAATACGAGAACGAGTTGAACGATGGACGAGTCACGAAGGTTTGAATGTTGTTAGCGAGACGACCATAAATAGTTTTTCACAATTAAAACGAGGATGATTTAAACGATTCTAAACGAGTTAACGATTATCAAACGATTTTAACAAGTTAAACGATTTGGGTAAACGATTGGTTTTTGGTTAGTGTTTAGATAACGGGACGGGTGTAATGTGATGAAAGCATGGTGGATACGCCGCTGGTACTTCCTATATATAAATGTTTTCATCATATTATATATCGTGGCGTTATTTAGTTCACTTGGGTAAATGATTTTGAAACGATATCATACAACGATGTTTTACTAAGAGATATAAACTAGACGAGTTTTTAACAAGTTTTACAAGATGTTTTACAAGTTGGTTTTCTAAAATAAATGTTTTTGGGTTAAGAAGCATGGCTACGAGATTTTATAAAACTATAATCAACTTGATTTTAGTTGGTTAACTATGTTACAATACATTTTTCAAAACAAGGTTTGTATTTTGACTCTTGTAGTCTAATAAAGTACTGCAACATATAAACGAGCCATGATCCTGATACTCTTATAAAACCTATGTACTCGCCAGCATTTCTTTGCTGACTAAGTTTTTACATATGTTTCAGGTGTCGATGCTTGATTGATTTCTAGGATGCATTGTTGGTACATTAATGTCTATCGCCTCCGTCATCTCAGTTCGTAGCAGAAACAGAAGAACTTTGTGTTTACAATGTAATATCTTGTTACTAAAAGGCAAGGTGGCATTATTGTAAATAAGGAAAGATTCCTTATCACCTTTGGCCTATAAATAGAAGCCTTAGGCTTTTAGTTAGAAACTTATGCCATTTTGATCTTTGGAGCTTAGAGGTTAGAGAGAGAAGCTAGAGAGAGAAAGTAGAGAGAGAAAGGCAAAAGGTGATTCACGGTTCTTGTATCTTTTCAGATCTATCAAAGAATCACGTTAATAGTACGTCTCGTGTGTTTCGGTTATTCACGTTCACGGTTTCCGCACGTCGAACGTGTCATACGCAATCGTTTCAGATTCAAACCGGTCCTAACAAGTGGTATCAGAGCAGGAGCTCGATTGCACAGATCAAACGCACGAATTCGCACAGAAATCCTTCAGATTCAGAGTCGAATTTACTCAGATTTGTCAAATTTCTTCATACTTTCTTGTTCTTCACGTTTTTATCTGAAAATCGCAAAATTAACAGTGTTTTTACGGTTGAAATTGGTTGAAATTTTGATATGTTGTGCGCTTATATCTGATCTATGATCCTACAAATTTTCAGGTCAAAATTCCAAGCCGTTTGAGAGAAATCAGTGATTTTGTGTTCGTTTGAGCTGAAACTGTTCGTCATGTTGAAGTCAAACTCTGTTCGATCGAACAGCAGAAGTCCTACTTGATCGAATAGGCCAACCGTTCGGTTAGGCTAGTCGAACGGCTAGCAAAGTGCTAACCGTTCGAACAGGAAATTTATCACTCGTTTGGCTAGCTTTTACTTCAATCGAACAGCTGTTCGATCGGCTAGCAACTCTTGGATCGAACAGCATATTAATTCACTCCAATCGAACAGTTGACTATTTGACCCTGTTCGATCGAATTGCAACTGTTATTGTTCGGCTGGTGTAGCCGATCGAATAGCCATTCTTATTCGTTCCACCGTTATGTGCAACCAATCGAACAGCAGTTAATACGTTGACCCTGGTTGACCTAGCCGAACGGCTAGCAAGTGCGAACAAAAGGTTGTGTGAATAGAGTAGGTAACTCGATCGAACAGCTGTTCGATCGGCCGGGCAAGTCGTTCGAACAGCAGCTTCTGACATTCATTAAAAAGTGTTGACTTTGACCCTGTTCGATCGGCTAGCATCCCTCCCTGTTCGATCGGCTAGCATACCTCCCTGTTCGATCGGCCAGCAGCCCTCCCTGTTCGATCGGCTAGCATCCTCCCTGTTCGATCGGCTAGCAAGTCCCACTCGAACAGAAATACCTTCCTATTCGATCGAACAGAGACCTTATCCCTACTCGATCGGCTAGTAACCTGACCCCATCCGATCGGTTGATAATAATCAAATTGATTAAATTGTGTTAAAATTGATTTGGATCATATTATTTGTAAAATCATATCAAATCAATTAATTTCCAATATCAAGTTTGTTAAAAATCTTTGAACTAATCGGTTGTTTACAAAATTCATTCAGGTGATTCGAGGTAGTTCAAAGAAATAGCATCATGGCTGAGGAATTTTATAACACGTTTTTCAACGCGTTCACATCTGAATCATCCGAAGTTACAACTGTTACACCAAAAACAATTACGAAGGCAATCAATGAGAACATCAAGCATGATAACTTTTACGGAACGCATTCTAAACCACCAACACTTGAAAGCATTGAAGATTATACTTGGTGGAAAGAAAGATTTATTAATTGGGCAAAAGCGTATGCACATGAAAGTTGGTTTTGTCTAGAATACGGATACGAAAAGCCAAAAGATGATAAAGGTGAAGATCTACAGTTCAAAAAATTCTCCAAAGACGACAGAGCAGAATTTGCCGCCGAACAAAGGATGATCGCATTGATACAGTCAGCAATTAGAAACGATATATTTGCATTATTAAAACATAGCGGGACATCCAAATCAGTTTGGGAAGCTTTACGTGTTAAAGCTGAGGGTGGCAAACAAATTAAAAAGAACAAAATCGCGCTAATTAAAAAGGAATTTGATCTTTTTGATAGTCTAAAAGGAGAATCGGTGAGACAAATGATAGAAAGATTCTGTCACCTAAAAATCGAACTCGAAAGATTTGAAATTGCTAAAACAAGAGAAGAAATCATCGATAAAGTGATTGAAGCGTTACCACGAGTTGATCAGTGGCAAACGTTTGTGTTTATTTTGAAAAACGATGATTCATATGATACAATTTCTCTTGATGCATTGTTTGAAAAGATTGAGAGTCATGATCTAGAGCTGCAGAAACAAAGCAAGATGACAGAGTCTTCACGTCAACAGAATGTCGGCTTGTATTACAAAAGTAGTGTACTTTCAGAGAAGGGCGTTGGTTCACCAAAGACAGCATTCGTTGGTGAAAAGATGAATGAATCTCAAACAACGTCAACAAGTCATCATTCTGGATATCATACATCTTCACAAACAAATTCAGAAGACACAGATGAAATTTTATGCAACATTGCTCTTAAACTGAAAAATTCTCCAGCAATGAGTATCAATGCAGCGAAGCAGCAAATGAGCTTTCTTGCATCTGTCCTGGAATCATATGAAGGTCTGGTAGCTGGAAAAATCGGTAATTCTGAACTGACAAAAGAAGACTACGACCAGATTGATCCAGAGGAGATGGAGCTTATTGATATTCGTTGGTGTTTAGCAAGCTGCATTAGGAGAGCTCAAAGATACATGGAAATTACTGGGAAACAATCTCTTGGTGGTCCATCAACAAAGCTCGGTTTTGACAAGTCAAAAGTGACCTGTTTCAAATGCAAGCAAAAGGGTCATTTCAAAAGAGAGTGTAAGAATGCAGAAGTTGCTGAAAGAAATGAACGTCCTTTCAATGATGATTATTATCAAAAGGCGATCTATCATCGAAGCAGAGAAGAGCCAAAGTTGATTGAAGATAGACCAAAAACAACTTCAAGAGCTTGTCCTGTCATATATCCTGATGAAGGATATGATTGGTCTCAAATTTGTCCAGAAGAAGATCGAAATGATATTGTTCGCAAAACAGCTCATGGGAAAGCTACGACAGCACCAAGAAAATTTGCAAATGTTGCTGAAATTAAAGAAGAAAAAGAACCTGCTAAAAACCATGAAGAAAAGGTTGAGAACAAAGAAAAAACTCGAGAAGAAATCTTGAGTGAGAAAACACATAAAGAAAGAGATGTGGTTTACAGAAGAATGGATGAGATGCAGGAAGAATATGAGAATGCTGTCAGCAACAAACGATGGGACAAGAAGAGAGAGTGTTATTACAACAGAGAAGGAGAACCAGTTGTTCCAAAGAAAGATATAATCTTTGATGATGTTCTTCTTGCTGTCCCATTGAGAGCTGAATATTACAGAAGAGTGACGAAAGATGATGCATATGTTAAACAATACGAGAAAGATATCCGATATGCTATGCTGTCATGCTTGAGAAAAAGGGATGAAGAGAAAATGAAGAAGAGTGTTGAAGAGATGGTGGTTAATCTGAAGAAGGTTGCTGAAGAAGTTGAAACAGAAGCTGTAAAAGCTGAAGCTGTGAAAGAAGTTGAAGAACAGCAAATTGAAGAAGAAGAAATGAAGGATGTCAAGTCAGATGCTGGTGATGTTGGCGAAGAAGTAAGTGTTGAACAAAAGCTGAATGATGCTAAAATGAAGCAGCCAGAGGAAGCTGAAAACACCGAAGTGCCAAACACTGAGGTACATTCTGATTCTGAATTCTTAAAACCATTTGAACAGTGCAAGAAATGCATGATACCGTGCAGAGCTTGTACAGAAAAAGATGAGCAGTTCAGAATAAAAGAACTTGAATTCACAAAATTCGAAAACATTTTCAAAATTAAATGCAAAGAAATGTTAGAAAAAGAAAAAGTTTTACAAGAAAATGATGAAAAACTTTCAGAAAAATGTAACAAATTAGAAAAAGAAAATGAGGTTTTGAAAGAAAACATTTTGAAAATGACAAATAAATGTGAACAAAAAGAGATTGCTTGTCAAGAAATGAAAAAGGAATATGATTCAATGAAATTATCATATGAGATTATAAAAGAGTCATATGAAAAGGTGAAAGACGAAATGAAATATGCACAATCTAGAATGAATTATATGTCTGAAACAACAAAAGAGCTAAAACGAATGTATGCTATAAAACAAGATGTTGTTAATTCCTATATTGA
The DNA here is from genome assembly GCF_002127325.2 of Helianthus annuus. Classification (NCBI taxonomy): domain Eukaryota; kingdom Viridiplantae; phylum Streptophyta; class Magnoliopsida; order Asterales; family Asteraceae; genus Helianthus; species Helianthus annuus. The sequence goes on from NC_035434.2 coordinate 89,944,840, forward strand.
AGATGTTGCTAAGCTAAAGCAACAGATTGTTGATTTAGAACAGGAAAACAACAAGTTAAAAAGTTACCATGTGTCGTCATATGTGCTTGAACGAATTTTCAATATAAAACCGGGTAATGGTGAGTCTGAGCAGAACAAGAAAGGCATTGGCTCAGAGTTTCATCAAGTTCCACCACCGGAAAAGTTTGCATTTTATGATGAGGAAAAGGTCGAAAAAGCTTTCAACATGGTAGACAAATTGCCAGACAACATTGACATAACCTATTCCAAATCTGATGATATTCATGATTCAGAGGTGGTAGGTAAAGTCGTTGGAAGTGTCTTGAACGAAGAGTCGGTTCATACAGGTAAATCTGAATCACATGATGAAGATGAAGGAAATCTTCATGATGCATATCTGAAGAACACAAAATCTGAGAAAAGTTTGAATGATGATTCAAAGGGATTGGTTTATACCATGATTGGATCGGACAAATTATTTTTAGACGTTGTATTCCCGATTCAGAATGTGATTTCAGAAAAGATTGACAAAGTTTTCAAGATGGTTGAGATTGAAAAATCTGAAATTCCAAAATTTGCTGGTAAAGGTCACAAAACTTTTTATAACAAACCTGGTTACAAGAAGAAAAACATGAAGGTTGGTTTGGGTTATAAGAAGAAACAAAATTGGAATAAAAATAAAACTCCGAATTTTCAGGCAAAAATGAACTTCGTTCACGGAACAAGTTCAGAAGAAGAGAAAGAACTCAAATTTAGACAACAGTCAAATGAAGAGTTTCAGGCCCAGAAAAAGCAACAACAACAGGTCAAAGATGTTTCAAAGAGAACATGCTTTAAATGTGATCAAACAGGACATCTTGCTCGCAAATGTCCAAATCTGAAACCTGTTGGTGTTGAGACGAAAAAGAAGTTTGTTTATGTTCAAAAACAGAAATATGAAGTTGTGAATCAAAAGTCAACCAAGTTTGAATCAAAGCAAACTTGGAAGCCAAAATTGTCAAAGGCTGACTCACAACAAACTTGGAAATCAGTGACACCCGAACTTAGAACAACACAAAGTTGGAAAACAACTGTTGATGCAACAAAACCAAACCAATTTTGGAAACCAAAAGATGTTGTTCAGAGTCCAAATGTTCAAAAAGAGTCAAATTTTTACAAACGTGGGACTCCAAAAGGTCAAACATGGAGTGTTAAGAAACATGTTGATTTGGTTAAAAATGAGAAACAAAAACAAATCTGGAAATCGAAAACAGAAACAGAAAATTCAACTTATGAGGTGAAAAAGGCTGAGGAGTCAATTTCGATTGATTATGATGCAAATTTTCCACCACTTAAGGCTGAAAACTTTAAAATTCAGATTGCTAGAGTCAAGGTTACACCCAAGGCTGATGAGGCTTGGGTGGATACAATGTTTGATTGAACAATTTGATTTGCCGGAGCTTCCTTTATCGCGAAGCATGAATCGGCATCCATCTTTAATAAAAATTATTGAGTCGTATTTGATAAAGATTGAATGTGCAGGTGTTCAAGAAGTCTGAAGAGAGCAGCCTGACACAACAAGAGGAGGAGGCTGTTGCTAGACCCTGTGTTGGTTGAAACAGGGAGTTTATCTGATTTTTGTACATAAATAAACAATATTTTCAAAAACTCTAAAAATTTAAAAAACCAAAAATATGTTTTCATTTTGTTAAAAAATTACGAAAATTCAAAAATATGTTACTTGAATGTGCCGGAACTCCCAGGTTGGTAATTGAGGAGTAGGAATCGGCATCTTTCTTGAGAAATGTTTTATCAAGGACATTAAGTTGTACTTGATTTAACTTTCGAATTTTTTTGATGAAAGAACAAGGTGATGAATAAACCCCGTGTGTGAATTAAACAAAACTTATTTTCCGGAAAAACCATTTTGATTAAAACAAACTTAAGTGTTTTGAAATCATAATGGGAAAATAGTTTGTTTGTTATCAGGGGAAGTTCTGATTGAATACGCCGAAACCCTCACGGCTGAACAAACATGATTAATTTCACTAGATTGAAAAACGGTTTTCAAACTGTAAAAATCAATGTGTTGTAAATCATGGGGGTACAAAATTTGACAACATGATACTGTCAGTTAGAGCATGAGAAACAGAAAATGGATGGCGAGACAAAGCTATCTTCATCGGTTATCAAATTTTCTTTAAATGGTTTTGAATTTTAGGGGGAGTAAGAGATATTATTGTCAGAAAATCCAAAAATATTAGAAAATTTGAAAAAGCCAAAAACATGATAAAATTCAAAATTTGAGTTTTTGTTGATAAAAGAGGAAATGATAGTACATCAGTGGACTATCACAGCACGCTAAAGAAATGTAATGTCAAAAGTGATAAATGGTCTCACTAATGATGTGACGATAGGTTTTCGTACATTTAGTAGATTTATTCGGGATATAAACCTAAAATTTCAAACTTGCGAAATTTGTGGGGAACACTACTTGGATATATAGGTAACCCCTGAAATCTCGTTTAAAAGGTCTCGTATTCTGATATACTAGGTATTAATACTCTATGATGTCTGGGGTATTATTCCGGGACTTCTGCTGAACGGTAGTTCTGACCTAGTCCTTGGATAATGCTTTGCAGTAAATGCTTGAAACATAGCATTCTAGCCCTCAGTGATTAGACAATAAAATTGATAATCATCTGTTGTAGCTAAAAGATTCTCTAAAGGGGACACACCGCAAAGTCGAAATTGATATCTCTCTGCTGAACGGAAGTTCTGACCTGAGATCCTTCAATTCTCGCATTAAACCCCTAATTTATGTACAGACATCGTTGTAGTACTCTTGTCTGTAAGACTGAATATTGAGATTCTGGATACGGGAGTATATTCAAGAGGTGGGACACATAAATCGAGCTAAGTTCCTAAAACATCTAAAGCGTATCCTGAATAGATTGAAAATTGTGTGAAAATTTAAGAGGACAACTATATCGTTAATCGAGGTGAATCGTTTAGAACGTAAAATGATTAAAGCTTAACGGTGCTAGTGATTTGTTTCAAAAACTGATATGATCTTCTTACACAAACTCAAACAAAAATATTGTCTGTAAATATGTTTGTACATATTTCTTTACTGCTTTATATTTTCAGAAAAATACAAAAAGATTTTGATTTTCGTTTTATTTTCGACAACCGATGTCTGAGTGCTAAGTTTCAAGATCTAAGTATGTTAATCATGTTTCTGAAATTAAATCAAGTTCATTAATTTGAAACTTGAAGTTTTTTTAAAAAAAAAAAAAAAAAAAAAAAAAAAAAAAAAAAAAAAAAATTTAAATCAAAATTCAAAAACAGTTTGTGATATCTCCAAGGTCATTAATTTGGACTTGGATGATTAACAGTGAAGGATTTGGATGCTCATATTTTTAAAATTTTAAAAAGAGTCAGTTTTTCGATTTGGATTCTTTAACGCTATCAAATCTATAAAGCATTTTGATAAGGGGAGAGTGTCAAGATAATCCTGGATATTTTCATATTATTATATCTTATTGCCAGGATCTTGATTTAGAAAGTTTAAAAGAGCCAGATTACGATTTCTGGACAATTTCAAAACACTGTCACTTATAAACGTATGAGTGTTGCAGATGTTATTCCAGACTACGATCCCGACAGCCGAGTCTGAGGGGGAGTCTGAAGACGAGCTCAATGCTAACGGAAGCGTGTAAGGAGCCAGGTATCGTTCCTAGAAGAGCTTGTAACTGGAAAGCCAGGTGTCGATCCCAAAGCACGGAAGCTTGTCGAAAGGGGGAGCCTGAAGAGTTCGCCGAAAGGGGGAGCTGAAGCTGAAGATAAATCCATCGGGATTATATTCAAGCTAAAGAGAGAGAAAGAAAAGAAAAGAAGCTACGAGTCTGAATGATTGAGATTGACTGCGGCAATATCCAAGGGGGAGTCTGTTGGTACATTAATGTCTATCGCCTCCGTCATCTCAGTTCGTAGCAGAAACAGAAGAACTTTGTGTTTACAATGTAATATCTTGTTACTAAAAGGCAAGGTGGCATTATTGTAAATAAGGAAAGATTCCTTATCACCTTTGGCCTATAAATAGAAGCCTTAGGCTTTTAGTTAGAAACTTATGCCATTTTGATCTTTGGAGCTTAGAGGTTAGAGAGAGAAGCTAGAGAGAGAAAGTAGAGAGAGAAAGGCAAAAGGTGATTCACGGTTCTTGTATCTTTTCAGATCTATCAAAGAATCACGTTAATAGTACGTCTCGTGTGTTTCGGTTATTCACGTTCACGGTTTCCGCACGTCGAACGTGTCATACGCAATCGTTTCAGATTCAAACCGGTCCTAACATGCATGCGTCACATAGGATCTGGACAAGGCCTTAGTGACATAATAACTATGATAGACGATATAAAACTTGTTTGTTCTATGTGTTAAGACAATGTAATGTTTAATATTATCAATAAAACGAAACTATTTTTGAATCCATAGTTGTGAAACAATTATTCTGTTGCAACACTCCCCGACGTTTCCGCCACGGTTGTTGTCCTACGTGGTCGGGGTGTGACAAAACCCCGAGGAGATTTCAGGTTTCTCGCGGCCCGCGTAAAGGATAAGCGGGGCTTACGCGGCCCGTGTCAAAGCTAGGTCAACGCGTAGGTGATCCAGGTCATCTAGTAGGGTCGACAAGTGTTGGGCCACGTGGCAGCCTAGGGTTCAGCCACCTTTTACTCTCTCGCGGCCCGCGTAAGTGTAAGCCTAAGCTTACGCGGCCCGCCTGAACTAAAGGAAACAAACGGGGTCAAGTTCTGATCCTAATACCGCCAACGTAAAAGCTTGGGGTGGGTCTACCCGGCCCGCCTCAGCTTAATATTTATTGTTTTTAATTTATTTTATATGTTATGATCTATTTCGAGCTCGGTTTTCATATACGGGTGTAATATAAGACATATTGGGACATTTTAAGATATACTAGGGTGTCGGAACTATTATGAGGGTGTTGGTTTTACCGAGGGTTGTTACAGGATCAAAGAGTTTGGACCCCCGCCATCCAATACCTTTAGGTATTGAAGGAGGTCCTACTAAATTTGACCCAGGTCCTTTGCAGAATCTATACACTGAACAATGGCAAGACTCTTACCAAACCGTTCCCTTAACCCCCGACCAGGTAGCCAACATACCTCCATATAGACCGTGGAGATATGAATGGTGAAAATCTTTTATTTTATATAGACAGTAAAATAATGCCAAGACACCACGGACAAACGATAAGGAAGAATCTCCTTCAACATAAGAAACTAGTAATTAAAGTCATTAATACAAAACCAATTAGAAAGTTCAAAAGATTAAAAATAAAAAGTATTACACTAAACACTTGTCTTCACCAAGTGATGTAAGAGACTTAGGCAAACATGGACTTTGATTGTCAAGAACTCTTACGATCAATCTTGGATCCCGAGACGACTCACACACTCTATGATGGATAATGGATGATGGTGGTGGATGATGGTGTTGTGATGGTGGTGGGTGGTGGGTGGTGGGTGAAGTGTGAGAGGGGTGGTGTACCAAGGGATGAGTTGCAAGAGCTCCAAACACTCCTATTTATAGGCTGAACAGAAGCTCGGGCACGGCCCCGTGTCCACTGGGCACGGCCCCGTGTCCATCTCCCTCTCTCTTTCTCTTCATTAATTGTAATTCGCAATTACAATAAATGCGCCTGCAGGAAGTTGACCACGCCCCCGTGTCCGCTGGGCACGGCCCCGTGGTGGGCAACAGAAGCTTCTATGAGTTAGTCTTTTCTGCTGGCACTTGGGCACGGACCCGTGCTCACTGAGCACAGGGCGTGTCCAGTCTTCTGTCTTCTTTGTTTTGCTTGGGAAGATGATGTCGGGAGGTCAGGCATGTCACTTTTGTTCCCTTTCTTGTATTTATGTTAGATTTTGTTGTCTTTTTGCTTCTTTTGTTATTTTGAGCTCATTTAATCCTGAAAATACAAAAGGAAGACAAAAGCATACTTTTTCAAAACATTAGTACTAAAAAGGGTTAGTACGTCTCCAGGGGTTATAATACTTACATCGTAGCAGAATCTCGCTATTTAGCAGAGTACCTAATACGTCTCCAGGGGTTATAATACTTACATCGTAGCAGAATCTCGCTATTTAGGGGGGTATAATGCTCGAGTATAGTGTATACACTTCAGAAATTAAGTAAGAAAGAAAGTTTTGAGCGACGGAAAGTGAAACCCCGAGGCCTCCTTATATAGGGCCTGATTTCAGGTTTCTCGCGGCCCGCGTAAAGGATAAGCTGGGCTTACGCGGCCCGCGTCAAAGCTAGGTCAACGCGTAGGTGATCCGGGTCATCTAGTAGGGTCGACAAGTGTTGGGCCATGTGGCAGCCCAGGGTTCAGCCACCTTTTACTCTCTCGCGGCCCGCGTAAGTGTAAGCTTAAGCTTACGCGGCCTGCCTGAACTAAAGGAAACAAACGGGGTCAAGTTCTGATCTTAATACCGCCCGCGTAAAAGCTTGGGGTGGGTCTACGCGGCCCGCCTCAGCTTGATATTTATTGTTTTTAATTTATTTTATATGTTATGATCTATTTCGAGCTCGGTTTTCATATACGGGTGTAATATAAGACATATTGGGACATTTTAAGATATACTAGGGTGTCGGAACTATTATGAGTGTGTTGGTTTTACCGAGGGTTGTTACATCCTCCCCACCTTGTTTTAGAGCTCGTCCTCGAGATCTACTGGAACAAGTGTGGATATTTCCGTTGCATTTCTGATTCAAGTTCCCATGTGTACTCAGGTCCTCTTTTGGAGTCCCACTTCACTTTGACCAGAACTAATCTTTTATGCTTAAGATTTTTAACCTTCCTATCTTCAATCTGTAGAGGCCTCTCCACAAATTTAAGTTGTTCATTTACTTCTATATCCTTAAGAGGTACTATCAGTGATTCGTCGGATAAGCATTTCTTGAGATTAGATATATGAAATACATCATGTATTCCTGCCATTTCCTCTGGCAGTTTTAGCTGATAGGCTTTACAGGTCCTATTCTTCTAATAATTTCAAAAGGTCCAATATACCTGGGACTTAGCTTTCCTCTTTTGATGAATTTTACCACTCCTTTCCAAGGAGAGACTTTTAACAATACCTTATCACCTACCTGGAATTCTAACGGCTTACGTCTGTTGTCAGCGTAGCTCTTTTGTCAATCACGTGCTGCTTTCAGTCATTCCTTTACTTGAATTATCTTATCGGTTATTTCTTGTACTATCTCAGGTCCAGATAGTTGTTTTCCCCAATTTCTGCCCAACAAACTGGGGTTCTGCACTTTCGTCCATAAAGTGCTTCGAATGGTGCAGCATTGATACTTGTGTGATAACTTTTATTATAAGAAAATTCTATTAAAGGTAAGTAATCATCCCAATTACCTCTGAAATCAATTACACAAGCTCTAAGCATATCTTCCATTGTCTGAATTGTCCTTTCACTTTGCCCGTCCGATTGAGGATGGTAAGCTGTGTTTAGATTCAACTTGGTTCCCATTGCTTTTTGGAAACTTGTCCAAAAATGAGAGGTAAAACGGCTATCCCTATCAGAAACAATTGATAAAGGTATTCCATGTAATGAAACAATTTCATTTACATATAATTTGGCTAATTGTTCTATACTGAAAGTTTCCTTCATTGGTAAGAAATGAGCTGACTTGGTTAGCCTATCTACAATCACCCAGATTGTATCATTACCTTTTCTTGTTTTAGGTAATTTGGTAACAAAATCCATTGTTATCAATTCCCATTTCCACACTGGCATTTCTAACTGTTGCAACAATCCTGAGGGTTTCTGGTGTTCAGCTTTAACTTGTGAACAAGTTAAACATTTAGAAATATAAGCTGCTATATCCTTTTTCATTCCTATCCACCAGAAATTTTTCCTTAAATCCTGGTACATCTTATCACTTCCTGGATGCAGCGTATATTTAGATTTATGAGCTTCTTCTAATATACGGTGACGTAGGTTTCCTAATTTAGGTATCCACATTCTCTTTTTATGAAATCTCCAAATTCCATCTATTCCTTGTTCTAATTCCTTAATCATTCCTTTTAATTTTCCAGTATCTTCCTTAATTACTGATTCTTGTGCTTTTCTAATCTGATCGTTTAAATCTACTTGTAGATTTATTTTAAGAGAACGTACCCTTTTTGGCTTTTCGTGATACTTTTGACTTAAAGCATCAGCCACTACATTGGCTTTCCCGGCATGATACTGGATATCACAATCATGATCACTAAGCATTTCCATCCAGCGTCTTTGTCTCATATTTAACTCTTTTTGCCCGAAAACATATCTTAAACTCTTATGATCTGTGAATACGGTAAATTTACTACCATAAAGGTAATGTCTCCAAATCTTAAGAGCAAAAATTATGGCTCCCAATTCCAAATCATGGGTTGAATAATTTTCTTCATGATTCTTAAGCTGTCTAGATGCGTAAGCTATAACCTTTTGACGTTGCATCAACACACATCCGTAACCTAATTTAGAAGCGTCACAATAGACTACAAAGTCTTCAGTTCCTTCTGGTAACGCTAATATGGGTGCATGGGTCAATCTTTGCTTAAGGATTCTAAAGGCTTTTTCTTGTTTTGGTCCCCACTCAAACTTAATGGATTTACAGGTTAACTTAGTTAAGGGAATGGCTATTCAAGAAAAATCTCGAATAAATCTTCTATAATAACCGGCCAATCCTAAGAAACTTCTAACCTCGGTTGGTGACTCAAGGGTTTTCCATTTGGTAATCGCCTCGATCTTTGTTGGATCCACATGAATTCCTTCATGATTAACTAAATGTCCAAGAAATTGAACCTGTCTTAACCAAAACTCGCACTTTGAAAACTTAGCGTAAAGCTTTTCCTTTCTTAACAGACTTAAAAGTAAGTGCAAGTGCTTTGCATGCTCCTCTTTACTTTTAGAGTAAATTAGAATATCATCTATGAAGACAATTATGAATTTATCCAAATATGGTTTACATATTCGGTTCATCATGTCCATAAATGCAGCTGGGGCATTGGTTAAACCAAATGGCATGACAGTAAATTCATAATGACCATACCTTGTTCTAAATGCGGTTTTAGGAATATCCTCTTCCTGTACCTTTAATTGATGATATCCTGATCTTAAATCAATTTTAGAGAAAAATCGAGCTCCTTGAAGTTGATCGAATAGATCATCGATTCTTGGTAATGGATACCGATTTTTAATCGTGACTTTGTTCAATTCACGGTAGTCAATGCACATACGCATTGATCCGTCCTTCTTTTTAACAAACAAAATCGGCGCTCCCCATGGCGATGAGCTTGGTTGTATGAATCCTTTTTCCAACAATTCATCTAATTGTTTCTTCAGTTCTTGCATTTCAGCAGGTGCCAAACGGTAAGGTGCTTTGGCAATTGGTGTTGTCCCTGGTAGCAGATGGATTCTGAATTCAACTTCCCTGTCTGGGGGCAGTCCTGGCAATTCTTCTGGAAAGACATCTGAAAACTGGGATACTACTGGAATATCTTTTAATTCCTTTCCTTTAGTGTTAGTGATTATAGAAATCAAATATACTATAGATCATTTTCTTATATAACTTGCAGTTTTCGTCACAGAGGTGAATTTAGTGAATCTAGATGGTTTATCTCCTTTAATTGTGATCTTTTCACCCCTGGTGAATTGACTTGAATTGACTTTTGATCACATAAAATACTGGCTTGATTGGCTATTAACCAATCCATTCCTAATACAACATCAAATCCTGCCAGATTCATTGGGTAAAGGTTTGCAATAAATTTTTGATTAAAAATTTATATTCTTGCTCCCTGCAAGATTTCAGAAATCCTAACGGTTTCTCCATTTGCTGTTTCCACTAGACATTCTTGTGGTAGTTTAGTTAATGATTGATTTAGAAGTTTGCAAAACGAAGTATTAATAAAACTTTGGTTGGCACCAGAGTCAAATAATACTTTATCAAAAATATCATTAACTAAAAACGTACCAGCTATGACATCCAGAATCATCTTGGCTTCATCTGCTGTTAGAACGAATGCTCTAGCATTTTTAGGATTCTTGTTGTTTGCAGCTGGAGCCAATTTCGGACAATTTGTCCTGATGTGACCTTTTTCTCCGCAATTGAAACACATTCCATTACTGGATTTCTTCTTGCAATTTTCTTCCTTGTGTCCTGGGGCCTTGCAAAATTACAGTAAGTAGAGCATCTTCCAGAATGCTTCTTTCTGCAGGCTTTGCAGTATGGTGCAGAGGTAGAACCTACATTCCTACGGTTGAAATTCCCCGAACGGAATTCTTGGGTAAGCCTTTGGGATAGGTTTCTCCTTTGGTCTTCTTCTCTAGTTCGCACTAGTTCATCAGCCAAGGTATTGGCTAATTCTACAGCTTCTTCTATGGTTTGGGGTCTAGCTGCCTTGACTACATGTCTAATTTCTCCAATTAATCCCCAGATGTAACGGGAGATTAATACCGGTTCAGGTGATGCAAGGGTTGGTACTATCCTAGCATATTCAAAGAATGTGGTAGTATATCCCTTACTATCTACCCCGGTCATTCTAAGGTTCAGAAACTTATTTGCTATCTGTTCATTTTCATTGGGAGGGCAGAACTTCCTTTCTACCATATTTTTAAATTCCTCCCATTCCATGTTGTAAACCCTATCACTTCCTCTTGACTGGAGGATAGTGTTCCACCATTCTAGGGCTGAATTCTTAAATAAATTAGAAGCAAACATTATCTTATCCTCTTCAGCACATTTGCTTATTTTCAGAACAGCCTCAGTCTTCTCTATCCAGCGTAGAGCTGCAATGGGTTCTTCATTGCCTGAGAATTCTATTGGTTTACAGGACCAGAATTCTTTGTAAGAACAACCATATGGCATGGTTCTTCTTCTTTTAGGAATGGGCGCTTGAAGTACGGGTCCATTGTTCACGTTGTGTTCCAGTTCACTTGGTCGTTTACTGCTATGCTTACTTTTATTATTCGCTTCTTGAACCGTTTGAATAATAAATGGCATTGCATCTATAATTCCTTGTGCCACTATGTGCTGAACGGCACTATTATCCATTTGGTTTCCATTGTTGTTCGGATTCTCATTATTCAGATTATTATTATTATTCGAGTGGTTGTCGTTCTGAATATTATCATTCTGGTTTTCCTGATTCACTTCGTTATCCATCTGAATTTTAAACAATTACCACATATTAATATCACAAATAATATTTGAATATAGCCAATCACATGACACGCACTTTTAGTCAAAAGCATCGAGCATTGCGACTTTTACTCTATTCATATATTATGTATCTATTACACACCAGTACTGAAATTAAAATTACAATACCGACTGAAATGTAAAGCTACAATACTAGTAGTATGCATCCGTAGTTTTTTTTCTAACACATACACACATATATTATTATTATATTATATTATATTACTATTACTACTGTTCCCACCATCACATTCATGGATATGGATTCATCCAAAAATCCATATTGCGTTCGTCGTATTTCCATACGAGACGCTCTCCTACCTATCGCATTCTCTCACTGCTTTCTAAAATTTCCTTACCGAAAGTCCTAAGTTCTTGTACGTTTTCTGCACTCATTAGGGGTGCAGGTTCTAGGACTGGGTTTGGAATCTGGGGTGCGGGTTCCTGGTATGGAGGTATAGGGGCCTGGTATGGGTAGGGATTTTCTAAGATCTCCCTAATGTATGCATCATTAACGTTATAGGGATCTTGAGGATCTAACCCTGGGTAGGCTCCTAAGTTGGGTATTGGCACATTTTCCTGTATCGGGTAACGTTGCACATAGTCCCTAACATCATCCCACCAGGGGTCGTAATCGTTTGGGTCCAGGGTATTTGGTGCAGGTACCCTAGGTATCTCCTCCGGGTTGAAATCATGCATTTCTACTTGATTTCCAAGGTTTTCTATTTCCATGGGTTGGTCAGGAATTAGTGGTTGTGGTTGGGGTGCTAGCATTTGCTCCAGGTTTGGGTCAGCTGCAGTGGTTGCTAAAATGTGGATATTAGCTATACCCCTATTGAGCATATCTTGGGCATAGGCATCAGTTTCTCTTTTAGCTGCGGCTAACACTCGCTGTTCCTGCAACTTTTTCATACGCTTTCTACGCTCATGTGCTCCCCTACTGAACCATCCTCTCTTTTTCTGAGGAAATTGCTCTTCAGACTGAGCCTTAAACACAAAGATTCCTTCTTCCGTATCAGCAGAGTACCCTGAGAGGGCAGGCTGAGAAGAGGAGGTGCCTTCGCTCCTAGGCGAACCAGACAATTGACGATACGCGTCAGATGGTCCTTGGTCGCTCATAATGTAAACTAACAGATAGTCAGATAACACATAACAAGAAAATACAATTTATGCAGGTATTTCCGTAATTTATTTCCTAACACTTGAATTTTGATGTTAGCAGATCACTTCTGTCTCTGAATCAGTGGCATAGCTCTGATACCACCTTCTGTCACAGCCCTCGATCCCAAATCCCCAGGAACGGGCGGCCGCGAGCCAGTTTCGGTGGTATCACGTTATTTATTCATTTTGGCAGCGGAAATTTTCATCAGGACCATCGTTAGGAAATATTTTATCAGAGCAAACCACCACATTTTATAATATTAAACACATGGGTAAAGCCCAAGTTTTCAGTACACATAATTTCGTAGGGATACACCCTATTTTATTTAAGAAAAACATCTATTTCTTTTTAGGTAACTTTATTGCCACTTTTCCAAGCCTTCAGTGCTGTCCAGCTGGCTTCTATTTGGCTTTCACATTTTGTTACCTGAAACGCGTTTTAAAAATATTTTGTCAGTGGAAAATACTGGTGAGTGAATCCCAGTTTAATCAAGTTGAAATACCAATCATTTTACAGTATTGAGGGCACATCCGCAATTACATTTCTTTCCAAGAAATAACAATTAACATCAGTGGTACTGTCATACTCAACTTGTGGAATGTTACTACGCCGGTAACAAATTTTGTATACAAAACCCCAACATACCCACTATAATTGTATTCTTTACAAATACTCAATAACTGCTTTGTATATATTTAATTTAGTGAGGTTTTGTAAAAACAGTAACAAAAAGGTTTACAAAAGGTGGATCAACTCACATTGCTGTTTTAGGGTTTTGAGTAAGGATTTCCTGGGAATAATCTAAAAATTACACAAATGCACGTGTGTTAGTATAATAACCTATTTTAACATTAGTAATACCCTCCCCGAGACGGCATTCTAACGACTACGTCGGGCAGAACCACGACAGCCGTTACGGAACCCTAGATCAATCGGGTAGAGTACCTAATACGTCTCCAGGGGTTATAATACTTACATCGTAGCAGAATCTCGCTATTTAGGGGGTATAATGCCCGAGTATAGTGTATACACTTCAGAAATTAAGTAAGAAAGAAAGTTTTGAGCGACGGAAAGTGAAACCCCGAGGCCTCCTTATATAGGGCCTGATTTCAGGTTTCTCGCGGCCCGCGTAAAGGATAAGCGGGGCTTACGCGGCCCGCGTCAAAGCTAGGTCAACGTGTAGGTGATCCGGGTCATCTAGTAGGGTCGACAAGTGTTGGGCCACGTGGCAGCCCAGGGTTCAGCCACCTTTTACTCTCTCACGGCCCGCGTAAGTGTAAGCTTAAGCTTACGCGGCTCGCCTGAACTAAAGGAAACAAACGGGGTCAAGTTCTGATCCTAATACCGCCCGCGTAAAAGCTTGGGGTGGGTCTACGCGGCCCGCCTCAGCTTAATATTTATTGTTTTTAATTTATTTTATATGTTATGATCTATTTCGAGCTCGGTTTTCATATACGGGTGTAATATAAGACATATTGGGACATTTTAAGATATACTAGGGTGTCGGAACTATAATGAGGGTGTTGGTTTTACCGAGGGTTGTTACAGGATCAAAGAGTTTGGACCCCCGCCATCCAATACCTTTAGGTATTGAAGGAGGTCCTACTAAATTTGACCCAGGTCCTTTGCAGGATCTATACACTGAACAATGGCAAGACTCTTACCAAACCGTTCCCTTAACCCCCGACCAGGTAGCCAACATACCTCCATATAGACCGTGGAGATATGAATGGTGAAAATCTTTTATTTTATATAGACAGTAAATTAATGCCAAGACACCACGGACAAACGATAAGGAAGAATCACCTTCAACATAAGAAACTAGTAATTAAAGTCATTAATACAAAACCAATTAAAAAGTGCAAAAGATTAAAAATAAAAAGTATTACACTAAACACATGTCTTCACCAAGTGATGTAAGAGACTTAGGCAAACATGGCCTTTGATTGTCAAGAACTCTTACGATCAATCCTGGATCCCGAGACGACTCACACACTCTATGATGGATAATGGATGATGGTGGTGGATGATGGTGTTGTGATAGTGGTGGGTGGTGGGTGAAGTGTAAGAGGGGTGGTGTGCCAAGGGATGAGTTGCAAGAGCTCCAAACACTCCTATTTATAGGCTGAACAGAAGCTCGGGCACGGCCCCGTGTCCGCTGGGCACGGCCCCGTGTCCATCTGACTCTCTCTCTCTCTCCATTAATTGTAATTCGCAATTACAATAAATACGCCTGCAGGAAGTTGACCATGCCCCCATGTCCGCTGGGCTCGGCCCCGTGGTGGGCAACAGAAGCTTCTATGAGTTAGTCTTTTCTGCTGGCACTTGGGCACGGTCTCGTGCTCACTGAGCACAAGGCGTGTTCAGTCTTTTGTCTTCTTTGTTTTGCTTGGGAAGATGCTGTCGGGAGGTCGGGCATGTCACTTTTGTTCCCTTTCTTGTATTTATGTTAGATTTTGCTGTCTTTTTGCTTCTTTTGTTATTTTGAGCTCATTTAATCTTGAAAATAGAAAAGGAAGACAAAAGCATACTTTTTCCAACATTAGTACTAAAAAGGGTTAGTTTTATACCACAATTGATGTAATTTATATGTTGCATTTTGTGCACATCAGCAACCTTAACTATATGGAATTTGGGGATGTTATATCGTTCGATGCAACTTTCAAGACAAACAGGTTGGTGTTTCAAGACAAACATGCTTTTTTACTAATTTTCGCATGATATATGTCTTCATGAGCTTGTAATATCGCATGTGTAGACATTTTTGAAGAAGTGGTGTTGAATATATCGCATGTTATAATTCTTATTTTCGCATGTGATTTTTTATAATTCGCACGTCTTCAATGTGTTTTCGCATGTGTTGTTCAGGTACAAGATGGTGTTTGTTCCGTTCACTGGCATTGACAACCACTGTCGAAATGTAACACTTGGAGCTGGGTTGTTGGCATCGGAGAGCATTGAATCATATAAATGGCTTCTGAATTCATTCTTAAAGTCATTTGGTCGGCAGCCAAAGGTTGTAGTGACAGATCAAGACCCTACTATGAAATAGGCTATTGAGGAGGTTTTCCCTATCAGCAGCACGGGGCGTGTTCAGTCTTCTGTCTTCTTTGTTTTGCTTGGGAAGATGCTGTCGGGAGGTCGGGCATGTCACTTTTGTTCCCTTTCTTGTATTTATGTTAGATTTTGCTTTCTTTTTGCTTCTTTTGTTATTTTGAGCTCATTTAATCCTGAAAATATAAAAGGAAGACAAAAGCATACTTTTTCCAACATTAGTACTAAAAAGGGTTAGTTTTAGACCACAATTGATGTAATTTATATGCTGCATTTTGTGCACATCAAATACCCCCACACTTGTATCTTTGCTTGTCCTCAAGCAAAACTCTTTATAATGAGGCTTTATTCACTCCCAAATGGAATGGGTAGAAGAGAAGATTTTTGGGCTTGTCATAGAGTGTCGGGATTTCCAAGATTATTTAGGTTTTATTTTTATTTATTTACAATCCTATTCGTCATGATTTATTAAAAACGTTTCTTAAGATAAATTACTTATTAGGGCATAACATACCTCTTTAAAATTCCATTTATATACAAGTTCACATACCTTACGGGGAATCACTCAACACTCGGCCGAATGTGTATTTTTAGTGAATCACTCGAGAGCAGCATGGAACTTACTCCTACCATAAGCTTGCCAAGCAATCAATCCTCCTCCTTTTTAACTATATACCTTTGTAAATATCAAGAGGACTTTTTGGGTGAAGGGTTAGGCTTGGGCTAAAGGTGGGTGGTTGGGTTAGTGGTTAGTAAAAGGGCGAAAAGCGTAACGAACGTCGGTTTTTGAAAGACTTTTTATTTTTCACATTTTTATTTTATTTTGATGAACCACTTGTTTCAAACAAAGTTATTTTTGATGAACTTGTTTGTTTGTTTGGTTTCATCAAAATATATATTATTTTTTTTTTAACTAGGAAGAGTCATTAGAAAACCGAACGTTGTTACTAAGAGAAAGGGTTAAAAATAAAAAGGTTTAGGTGGGTAAAAAGGGTGATTGTTTTGGGTTAAGAAATGAAAAGGTTTAGGCTCAAAGGAGTTAACTAGGGGGATTTTGGGTAGGCGGTAAAAAAAATGAAAAATAATGGTGTAGAAAGAAAAAGGGTTAGTCCTAATGCCTCCATCATTTACTTACTCGGGTTTAAGTTAGTAAGGATCGGGAATGTATTGTTGTGGAAAGTTCTAGAGTCGTACGAACCAAGCGGCTATTCACACAAGAAACGAAAAATGAGCATTTAGTGTAAAGATATGTATTTGTATGCTCGATAAAGGCTCAAAACTCACTTTTGTGGGAAAGGGTTTTTTATGTGATCAAGTATATATAATCAAATTTTAACTAAGTTTATCATGCCTTTTCATAATTTTCTTATGTTGGTTCTTTTTATTACGACGCTATCGGTTGTAAACTTGTAAAAATATAACCTTGTTAGAACTTGAATTTCCAACTTAAACTTAGACAAGTAAAAAGAATGAAAATTTTTGAAAAAAAACTGGGGTGATTAGCGGTTCCAATAGAGTTTTGTGTAAGGCTTGTTATTAGGACTTGCAAGATTCAAGGTTTTAGCATCCCCCCCACTTAAATTACACATTGTCCTCAATGTGTCCCAAAAAAAAATTAGGTTGATTGAATGTGTAAATGGTGTTAAAAGCAAAATTTTATGTTACTGGCATCCTGGACACGGCCCTGTGTCGGTTGGACACGACCCCGTGTTCAACTGCCAGTAACGAAAACTTACAGAAGATGGACACGGGGGCGTGTTGGCTAGGCACGACCCCGTGTCTGGCAAAAATCTGCAGAAATTAAACAAACAGCAGATCTGGGAGGTGGGCACGGGGGCGTGTCGGCCGGACACGACCCCATGTGGACAGTCTGCAGTGATGAAAAACAAGTTTCTTTCTCTGATTTTCCTGCCCTGGCTTTAGTAGTACTAATCTCTAGCACCCTAAGCCTTGTTTGTACCTGTTTTATCAGTAAATACCACACCAAATAATACCAAACGTCCTAAATTACCAAGTTAAACATCCAAACCATCAAGTTAAAGATAAAAACAAAAGCAGAAAATAAAAATAAGTTAATTGTTCAACACTTCGGCACGCAGGCCGGAAACTGTTCGATAGAAAGGGAATTTAACCTGCAGGATCACCAACCAGCCGCTACTACTCCTACTCCACCCGCCTAGTTCATGTCTTCATCACTGTCATCACCTCCTTCCCCATGCCCCGCCATATACTCCCGGATGCTTCTGATGTCATCTTGGATATCGGTAATGTTTCTTTCAATGGCTCCGACCCGGTGGTATGTGTTGTTGGCATGGTTGTAGGTGTTCCTGGTGCACATAAGGTTTTCCTACAAAAGATCATGTAAACTCTGAAAGTTAGGAAAACCACCTCCTTGTGAGGAGGACTGGCCCGGTTCACCGTGGGGTTGGTACTGGTATTGGGGAGGCGGAGCGTGAAGGACTAGTGCCTTTTGCGGGTTCCATGCATGACCTTGCATCCTCTGAAAGCTTACCGACCCGTCTTCCGCCTCATTGATTAGGTTCATGGAGCGACAAATGTGTATATCAACCCGTCCTGACCATGGGCTCCTTTCAAAAGACCTAGGTATACGCATGAAGTGCTTGAAGAGGCGGTACACCCATCCCCCGTAGAAAATAGGGGTTAGTGCATGAGCAAGCCGGTTCAGATGCATGTTCCGGAGTAGGAGGAATGGAACATCGAGGGGTCTTCGGGTGTGAATGCAGTGGAGGACTACGAAATCTCTCAACCCAACAACGCCGCTGCTGTCATGTTTCTGACTAAGAGAGTAAGAAAGGAGCCTATGAATGTAGCGATAGAGCGGATCCCTTAGCTTAGTGCTCTTAGTACTGCTCGGATTGTAGAATCCTTCCCCAATCTGAGCCCATGCGGCTTGGCGTGCATTTTCATCCAACTCTCGCATTCCCCTGGTGTTTTCTTCACTTCCCGAATCCTCTTCCGCATACAGCCCCACTATTGCCCCAAATTGCGCCATAGAGATCGAGTACCTAGTTCCACCACACCGAAATGCAACACCCTCATTGTCGAAAGGGTCGCACCTTGAGTTAAAAGTGAAGGTGCTGTAGAACTCCATGGTGCACTCGTGTACCGATCGAAGTCGAGTGGTTAGGGCAACCCTTAATGGGCCGGTAACGAGGTTGTTGAACCGGTCAAGTCGGTTCACCATGGCTAAGAGGTCCGTGCATGCTTGCCTTGGGTATTCTTCGGGTCTTGTTTGAAGTGTGTCATATCTGGCCCTAGCATCGAGCTCATTTGCGTTGAATCTTGTGAACTTCTTCGACATCTGAAAGAATACACCAAAAGTTAGCATGAAACAGTGAGATTTTCGGAAGAAACTGCAAACAGTGAGCTGGACACGGCCCCGTGCTCAGCGGGCACGACCCCGTGTCCAAGCGTCTGTTACTCAAAAATTGCATTTTTCGACCCGGTCCCGAAAATCTGAAAATTTTTGGCCAAGTAGGTGTGGTTTCCCCCGAAAATGAAACCCCAAGTGTCGTTTTTCCCAAAACAAACCGTTTACCCTTTCAATTTCATCTTTTTTTTTGTTCAAAAAACAAGGGTTTGGGGTTTTTATGAGAAATCGGGAAAATCTATCAACAATACAAGTGTATTTACTTCCCATTTTACTAATCTAAACTAATAAGATTATTGAAACAATTTGAGGTTTGATCCGGATGAACATCAAGAACCCTAGATTTTTCCCCAAATTTTTGATGTTTTAACCACATGCAAGTAACTAATCTAACTACTAATGATGATAGAATCATACCTTGATGTTGTTAGAATGGGAGGAGACGTCAAAAATCTACGGAAAATCGCCTGGACCAGAGCGTTTTTCAGGGAAACGGGGCGTGTGGAATGGTGTAACTGATATGAAAATAGGGTTTTATCCCGACAGTTGCGCGGACACGGCCCCGTGTCCAGCGGACACGGCCCCGTGCCGAGCAAAGTTTTTGAAAATTATTTTTTTTAGTGCTCATGTGAGTGCCCTGTTTTCCCAAAAAACTTGATTAGAAGACTTACCGATTTCGATGTTTACCCACTTGTTCGTAACATACCAGGTATGATGTGGATGCCTTTATTCGTCGACCGTTTAAAGCGAGATCTCTTCCTCTTCATCCTCAATGGATCCTCGATAGAGTTTCAGCCATTAGCCATTGAATTTGAATGGAATTCCATTCCGAGATTTAATTTCTACTGCACCGTGAGGAAAAATATGGGTGATGGAAAAAGGTCCTTACCACCTAGATTTTAGTTTACCCGGAAATAATCGAAGTCGTGAATTAAACAATAGAACCTGATATCCTACTCGAAATTCATTAGGTTTAATGTATCTGTCGTGTAAATTTTTCATTCTTTCCTTATAAATTTCCAAGTTAGAGTATGCCTAATTCCTTAATTCGTCTAATTCATTTATTTGACAAAATCGATTTTTGCTTGCAATTTCTAAATCCAAGTTTACATTTTTTGTTGGCCAGTAGGCCTTGTGGGCTATTTCCACCGGCAAATGACAACTTTTTCCATAGACGAGCTTATATGGGGTTGTGCCTATAGTGGTTTTATAAGTAGTTCGAAAAGCCCATAAAGCATCATCTAATTTATCGGCCCATTCCTTTTTATTTAAACCTACGGTTTTTTCAAGTATTCGTTTTAAACCTCTATTAGTCACTTCGGCTTGTCCGTTTGTTTGAGGGTGATATGCTGTTGAGACCCGGTGATAGACCCCATATCTTGTTAAGATTTTTTCGAGTTGATGATTGCAAAAATGGGTACCTCTATCACTTATTAATGCTTTAGGTGTTCCAAAACGAGAGAATAATTTTTTCAAAAATCTTACCACTACTCTTCCATCATTTGTTGGAAGTGCCTTGGCCTCAGCCCATTTAGACAAGTAATCGACTGCCACAACTATATATTTGTTTCCTTTTAACGGTGGGAAAGGTCCCATGAAATCGAGTCCTCACACATCAAAGATTTCACAAACGAGAATGCCATTTTGTGGCATTTCGTTTTTGGAAGAAATATTACCTGATCTTTGGCAAGCATCACATGTCTTGATAAGACTTTGCGCATCTTTATAAATGGTCGGCCAATAAAATCTTGAATCAAGTACCTTTCGTGCGGTACTAGCGGCACCATGATGTCCTCCATATGTGCCGCTAGCTAAGTAGTTAGCGTAGTCGGCATACCATGGTTCTTGTCTACATTCCGCCATTTCCAAGGACTCTGTTGGAAATTTTTCGTTGATTTGCTCATCCCTAGTTGCCTCCAAAGTTGGGTCTTCTAGGCGTGAAAGATGATCTGCTGCTGTGTTTTCTGCCCCTCTTTTGTCTTTGATTTAAATATCAAATTCTTGGAGGAGTAGAATCCACCTGATTAGACGGGGTTTTGCATCTTGTTTCTTGAAGAGGTATCGGATGGCTGCATGATCTGTATAGACTACAGTTTTAGAAAGAACAAGGTACGAACGAAATTTATCAAAAGCAAATACCACAGCTAGTAATTCTTTTTCAGTGGTTGTGTAATTCTCTTGTGCATCATTAAGTGTTTTACTAGCATAATAAACCGGGTGGAAATGCTTTTCTTTTCTTTGTCCCAAGACTGCTCCAACGGAAAAGTCACGTGTATCACACATGATTTTGAAAGGTAATTTCCAATCGGGCGCTATCATGATAGGTGCATTGACTAGCATTTCCTTGAGGGTTATGTTGGTGCATGAGATGTCTGTTGACTATGTCTACATTAAGTCTTAGGTCAAGATAAGTCAACATAGGGTCTTGAAAGTCAAAATTAGGTTATTATGTTGAGGTTTCGCTTATGTGAACAATTAGTTTATGAGGTTTCGCTTTTAAGGTCAGTAGGTTTCGCTCATAGGGTTTTAATGAGGTTTCGCTTATGTGTCATGCCGTATAAGCGAAACTACATGAACTATATATAGTTTGTTTGAGCGAAACCAGGTCATTCGTGTGTGTACATTGGAGCGGAACCTAGTCATTGCTTGTGTAACCAAACTCTGTCAAAATTGATTCAGAAAGCATAAATAGAGAAGGAATTGAAAAGGAAAAGCTGTGTAACTTCATGTGCATTGATTCTGCCTTTGTATTTGAATATGAACGTTCTCAACTGACTATTTAGGGTCGCAAACCGGTCCAACAGGTTAGAAATGCTTGATTGCAATCCTTGTCAAAGATGAAAGGCGCATCTTTTTCAAGTAATTTTGTTAGAGGTCTTGAAATTTTCGAAAAGTCTTTGATAAATTGTCTATAAAATCCGGCATGCCCTAAGAAACTTCTGATTGCTCTGACGGAGGAGGGTGGAGGTAATCGAGAAATTGTGTCTATTTTTGCTCGATCAACTTCCATTCCTTCGCTCGAGATCTTGTGACCGAGTACTATTCCCTCTGTTACCATGAAATGGCATTTTTCCCAGTTAAGGGCGAGGTTAGTTTCCTCACATCGGGATAGCATTCGTTTGAGGTTATCGAGGCATTGGTCGTATGAATCTCCAAAGATAGAAAAGTCGTCCATGAAGACTTCCATTGTTTTTTCTAACATATCATGGAAAATGGCCACCATGCAACGTTGGAATGTTGAAGGGGCATTACATAGACCAAATGGCATGCGTCGATAAGCAAAAGTTCCGTAGGGGCATGTGAAAGTTGTCTTTTCTTGGTCTTCAGGTGCTATCGGAATTTGAAAGTAACCTGAAAAACCATCCAAGAAACCGTAAAATTTATGATCGGATAGTCGTTCTAACATTTGATCAATGAAGGGCAAATTAAAGTGGTCTTTCCTTGTTGCTTCATTTAATCGTCTATAGTCTATGCATACTCTCCATCCTGTGACGGTTCTCGCTGGTATTAATTCATTCTTTTCATTAGTTATTACCGCCATACCTCCTTTCTTTGGGACTACTTGGACGGGACTCGCCCATGGACTACCGGAGATAGGATAAATAAGTCCAGCGTCAAGTAGCTTGATGACCTCATTTTTAACCACTTCTTGTACATTTGGATTTACTCCTCTTTTTGGTTGTATTACTGATTTGTAGTCATCGTTCATTAGAATTTTGTGCGTGCACATGGAAGGGCTTATTCCTTTTATATCTACAAGCTTCCAAGCAATCGCATTTTTATGTTTTTTCAAAAGTCTAATTAATTTTTCTTTTTCTACACTATTTAATTTAGACGAAATAATTACAGGTGAATTACCATCTTTGTCTAGAAAAGCATATTCCAAACCTTCTGGAAGTTCTTTGAGCTCAAGGGGCGGGTCTTTAGGAGACTCCTTATTTTGGGGCTCATCTAGATCAAGAACTTTAAAGGTTTGTTCTATGGCGACCTCTTCTTCAACAAAGTGGTCAATCTTTTCACTTGTATCGGGTGGCTCATCTTCATCTTCAATTAGGGGGTCATTGTTGCCAAAAGGATATTTCATTGAACGCTCAAGATCTATGCTCCTTTTGAATGCCCCTAATTGAAGAGGTAGATTATTAAACTTCCGGTTTTTCAAAGCTTCGTGAGTTTTTACAAAAGGTCTTCCCAACACTAGAGGAGCGTCATCGAGGATGACAAAGTCGGTTGGGATCACCATTTGATTTGTTTGAACCAAGTCGTCCTCAACTACACTGATTGATTTTATTACTCTCCGATTAGATAGAAAAATGGGTATTTGAAGTGGAGCAAAATCACTAATACTTAATTTTTCGAAAATGTAATTAGGCATTATGTTAACACAAAGATCCTTATCAATGGTGACGTTACTAATAAATGAATTTTGAAAAAAAATGGAACCGGTGTAATGTTAATTTCAAAAGGGTCTTCTTCTATTAGCGAAGTTTGATCGTTAGTTAACTTAACACTTACCATTTCCTTAAGTTTTGCGTTAGTGTTTAGCTCTTTTAAAAACTTAGCATGAGTTGATACTAAACAATGATTTTCAAAAGAAGGTGATAAGAGATTAATTTTTTCAAAATTAGACGCTTCTAGAATTTTAATGTTATCGGCCTCACCTTTTTCGTTGTTTAACTCATGTGTCGGTTTTTCACTTATTTGTTCTTCCATTTTTAACTCTTCAACTATCGTTTCTTTATTTAATTCTTCTCTAGCGCGGGACTCCTCTTCCCTTGCGCGAGATTCCTTTATGTATCTTTCGATAGTTTTAAGTTTTTCTATTATCCTATCGGCCACTTCGGTGATAGAGAAAGGATCGGGATCCTCAAAGCTTGAATCCGGTTGTTCGATCCTTGGTTCCTCATAGTACCCATATGAAGTAGATGGTTCACACCATTGTTCTTCATTGTAAGCATATGATGGATAAGGGTCGTAATTTTGTTCTTCATAGTACTCATATGAGGTGGGTTGTTCACGCCATGGTTCCTCATAATAAGTATATGAAGGTGGTGGTTCATATCTTGACTCCTCAAAGTATGAGTATGAAGGCTCATACCTTGGTTCATCAAAATATGAGTATAAGGAAGAAGGTTCATACCTTTGGTCTTCATAGGATGTGTATGAAGTCGATGGCTCGTACCTGGGCTCCTCATAATAGTTGTATGAATTGGATGGTTGAAATAAGTTACAATATTGTACCGGGTGCGGGTTACCACAACTAGTGCAATAGTCTCCCATATAATCATCCTCCTCATAGGTGTAGTTGTAGCCTCCTGAGTATTGATCTATAAGAATCACTCAACAGACCACAACTGAGCCTCGGGACCAGAAAACAAGAATAAAGATGGAAATAGAGGCTGGACACGGCCCCGTGTTTGGTGAACACGGCCCCATGTTCAGGGTCTGTATCTAGACGTTTTATTAAAGGTTAGTGGTCTTGTTGAGCACGGGGACATGTTCAGTGAGCACGACCCCGTGTTCGGACTCTGTATCTGGGTGTTTAATGAAAAATATGCAGCACGGCCCTGTGTTCAGTGAACACGGCCCTGTGTTCAGGCTACTGTAAATGCAAACTAAACTAAAATGCAGAAAAATGTGCGCGCGTTTTGAAAAAGTTTTGAAAAACAGATTAGGCCGTCGATTTTAAGCTTTCTTAAAATCCTTATGTCCCCAGCAGCGACGCCAAAAACTTGATGTGCGTTAGGTGTAATATGTTTTAGGTATATATTTTAAGCCCTTTTTACACTTTTTAGCCAAGTTTTAAATTTATAAAACACGATATTTACTAACACTAAACACACATATGGGCAAGTGCACCCATTGTGGACGTAGTATAGTGTTGGTAAGATACCGAGGTCGTCCAAGGACACAAGAGCTTTTAGTACTGGTTTATCCTCAACGTCTAATCAAATCAAAAAGTTAGAAAAAGGTTTTTAAACTAAGAAAATAAAACTAACTAATAATGCTGAAAAATAAAATAAAATAAAATAAAAACAGATAGACAAGATGAATCACTTGGATCCGACTCGTGTGTAGTGTAACCTTTGATTATTTTCGCACTTTTGCACTTGTTTAAGAGATAATCTTAGTTATTGTAGTAGGCCCCTCTTTTGAAGGCGACGTTACCCTCAACCCAGTAGTTTGAGTCAGCAAGGATACAATCCTAAAGGGTCGGATTATTGAAAGATAATGAATTAAGTTATTAATGCATAATGTGGTAGGCCCCTCTTTTGAAGGCAACGTTACCCTCAGCTAAGTAGTCTGAGTCAGCAGGGATACAGTCCTAAGTAGCTGGGTTAAAGTTTTAATAGTAGTTTAACTTATGAGTGGATCAAAGAGTTTGGACCCCCGCCATCCAATACCTTTAGGTATTGAAGGAGGTCCTACTAAATTTGACCCAAGTCCTTTGCAGGATCTATACACTGAACAATGGCAAGACTCTTACCAAATCGTTCCCTTAACCCCCGACCAGGTAGCCAACATACCTTCATCTAGACCGTGGAGATATGAATGGTGAAAATCTTTTATTTTATATAGACAGTAAAATAATGTCAAGACACCACGGACAAACGATAAGGAAGAATCACCTTCAACATAAGAAACTAGTAATTAAAGTCATTAATACAAAACCAATTAAAAAGTGCAAAAGATTAAAAATAAAAAGTATTACACTAAACACTTGTCTTCACCAAGTGATGTAAGAGACTTAGGCAAACATGGCCTTTGATTGTCAAGAACTCTTACGATCAATCTTGGATCCTGAGACGACTCACACACTCTATGATGGATAATGGATGATGGTGGTGGATGATGGTGTTATGATGGTGGTGGGTGGTAGGTGAAGTGTGAGAGAGGTGGTGTGCCAAGGGATGAGTTGCAAGAGCTCCAAACACTCCTATTTATAGGCTGAACAGAAGCTCGGGCACGGCCCCGTGTCCATCTGACTCTCTCTCTCTCTTCATTAATTGTAATTTGCAATTACAATAAATGCGCCTGCAGGAAGTTGACCACGCCCCCGTGTCCGCTGGGCACGGCCTCGTGGTGGGCAACAGAAGCTTCTATGAGTTTGTCTTTTCTGCTGGCACTTGGGCACGGCCCCGTGCTCACTGAGCAAAGGGCGTGTTCAGTCTTCTGTCTTCTTTGTTTTGCTTGGGAAGATGCTGTCGGGAGGTCGGGCATGTCACTTTTGTTCCCTTTCTTGTATTTATGTAAGATTTTGCTGTCTTTTTGCTTCTTTTGTTATTTTGAGCTCATTTAATCCTGAAAATACAAAAGGAAGACAAAAGCATACTTTTTCCAACATTAGTACTAAAAAGGGTTAGTTTTATACCACAATTGATGTAATTTATATGTTGCATTTTGTGCACATCAGCAAGCTTAACTATATGGAATTTGGGGATGTTATATCGTTTGATGCAACTTTCAAGACAAACAGGTTGGTGTTTCAAGACAAACATGCTTTTTTACTAATTTTCGCATGATATATGTCTTCATGAGCTTGTAATATCGCATGTGTAGACATTTTTGAAGAAGTGGTGTTGAATATATCGCATGTTATAATTCTTGTTTTCGCATGTGATTTTTTATAATTCGCATGTTTTCAACGTGTTTTCCCATGTGTTGTTCAGGTACAAGATGGTGTTTGTTCCGTTCACTGGCATTGACAACCACTGTCGAAATGTAACACTTGGAGCTGGGTTGTTGGCATCGGAGAGCATTGAATCATATAAATGGCTTCTGAATTCATTCTTAAAGTCATTTGGTCGGCAGCCAAAGGTCGTAGTGTCGGATCAAGACCCTGCTATGAAACAGGCTATTGAGGAGGTTTTCCCTATCAGCAGACATAGATTGTGCATGTGGCACATAATGAAAAAAGTGGCAGATAAGGTATAGCATGCTATATTGTCTTTTGTTAGCGTTATTTTTTTTATATTATAGATTTTTGTTATAGGCTGATATAAAAAAGCATTTATTGTTATAGGTTGGACACGAGTTGTGCAATAACGATGAGTTTAAAAGGAGGATGTGTGACATTGTATGGACTGATTCGATTGAGCCCGAATAATTTGAGAGACAGTGGAAGTTGGTGATGATTGAGTTCGGTCTCACAGAAAACAAATGGATTGATGATATGTTTGTGATGAGATCCATGTGGATTCTCGCTTTTTACCGGCACGAGCCAATGTCGGGACTTATGAGAACAACTTCAAGATCAGAGAGTGAGAACCATTTTTTTTGCCAGGTGGCTAATTCACAACTCACTCTCGTAGAGTTTATGAATCATTTTGACGGTGCAATGGATGTCCAAAGGTTTAATCATAGAAAGAATGATCATATTTCAAGATATATTGAGCCTGCTGATTGGAGCGAAACTTCTTTGGAAAAAGATGCTGCTAAGAGATTCACCAGGTCTATATTCTTTGATCAGCAAATAGAGATTTATGGTATAATTACTGAATGTTTGCCGATGGACACCAAAACAGAGGGTCCACAGATCAGGATATTGTTGAAGGACTTTAAAGCCCATGAAGATGGTTTATTGGAGGTATTATATCATATATATTTCAAACATGCAATTTTTGATAACATACATGCGAATTTCTTTTTTTTTCAGATTATGATCTTGCGATATGTGATTTTGGTTTTCTCATGCGATTTTAAAATTTATTCATTTACATGTTTTTTTAGACATGCGAAATTGTTATGTTACACATGCGATTTTAATTTTTAATATATTTTTTTTTTTTGGTTCTTTCTAGGTGTGGTTCAAGAATCTTGAAAATGATGTAACTACATAGTGTAGCTGTTTGCGTTTTGAGCAGTATGGGCTGCTATGCAAACACATCTATTTTCTTTTCAAGATGTTTTGTGTTAAAGAAATACCAAACAAATATGTTACGAAGAGATGGACGAAGGATATGGTGCCGAATGAGTTAAATGTGAAGTACAATCTAAATGTGGGTGGCAAGGATGTGCAACACAAGGCTAAACGGATTGCTCGTGAAATCATCCACACAGGGGAGTATTTGGTTAGCAATTTGATTTCCAACCTTGATCAACTTGTTTTAGTGAGGGATCAAATGATGCAGCTTAAAGAGAGAGTTGATCAGAGTCGTATAACCAAGCAACTTGATCCAAAATATGACCGATTTTCAAAGTTGATTGGTTATCAACAACCAGTAACTAATGCTCGTCCTACTGTCCGTGTGCCGGATGTTATAAGAAACAAAGGTCGCGGCTCGCATAAAAGGATTAAATCTAAGAAGGAACAAATGATCTGCCGCAAAGGGAAAAGGTCAAGGACATGTAGCGTATGCAATGAAAAAGGTCATGACATTCGGACTTGCGAGGAGCTGAAAGCCAAACAACAAGGTAAACAGCAAAAAAAGAAGATTAAGGGCGTCCAGATTGAAAATGTTCCCAGAGGCAAACACAATGAGGTCGAAGACGACGAAGAGGAAGATGAGTTTGAAGATTACAGTAGTGATGATGGATCTGAAGAAGAAGATCAATGGGAGGAAGTTTTAGAAGATGATGAGGATGAGTAGTTTTTTTATAAATGAACATGCGAATTTATACGGAACACATGCGATTTTATATTCTTCTGTTTATATCATTTTCTCATGCGATTTTAGTACATAAACATGCGATTTTATATGCTTCAGTTTATAATCATTCTTACATGCGATTTCACTTTTAGTACATGCGATTTTTGAGTTATCTTTTTTTTTTCTGTGATAAAGATGGCTATATCATTCATGCGATTTAATATTATAAGCAACCATAATATGTGTTCAAAATATTACCCAAAATATAAAAATAGTTGTTATTGTCTAACACAGCCACAACCACAAAACGGTTAAAAAGAGATTTTAGTTACTTGAAGCAAAGATTTTGTCACGTTCAGAAGAGCTAAACTCCATCTTCTCCTTCACAGTGTTTAGAGCATCTGTCAGGAAAGAGAAGGCTAAGTCATCAGCTCGGGATTGCTCCTTTATGTGATCCAAAGCTCTGTCTCTGAAGCTTGATGGTGGTTCTTGAAGTAGTATTTCCCATACATCTTGATTTTTCTTGATTTGTTCAAGAATTTTGCCCTGCACATCAAGAACCAGATGAGAAGAGGTGACATCAGTGCTTATTTCTGTCAACGTGCGAGTTGACAATAGCTCTTTGATTGCAATGTTTTTGATTTTTTTTGAATCTTCAGATGCCATTTTTGTTGGTTGTTTGTGTGTGTTTTTTTTCGTGTTCTATATCTTAATATGGAAGGTAGTTATATCTAGGTTTTTTATATTAATATAGTAAATTTATTATGTAGGTAGGGTTGTAAGTTCAGTAATATTTATTGTAAAATTGATCATTACATGTCAAATTACAGTCACATCGGTAATAAATTCAGTTTTTTTTTATATAAAATACTTCTATTTTAGTTTTTAAGATTCGTAATTTTTTTTTGCATTTTTAGCGCAAAGTAATTTGAAAGTATTTGCAGTGTTTTATTCAAAGTCGCATTTGAATCGAAAACAAATTCGCAAACTTTAAGAAACCTAAAGATAATTATCTTTTTTTCTGATATGCATGTGTAAAAGCATGAATTCGCACACTATATGAAATTTCAAAGAATATTTACCTTTTTATTTGAAATCGCATGTGTATTGTCATGAATTCGCACATTATATTACACCTTAAGTTTTCACATATTATGTTATATGAATTCGCAAGTTTTACAAAAATCACACCCTTTCTTTTTGTCTGAATTGTTTTTCGCACGTTTTTATGTATTTCGCATATTCTTATTTGATTTTCACCCTGCATCATCTTCTTCGATAGTCGGTCCATCGATTTGTTTCAGTTCTGAATTTCCAAATTCATCAGAAGTTAAATTCGTAGAAGGATTTGTCGAATAGGAGTCGATCGATTTTTGATTAATTATTATATTTTCGATTACGGTTTTGTTTAAGAATCTTACGTTATGATTTTTGAGGTTTTGTTTGCTGATTATCAGGGTTTTTATTTCGTAATGGACGATTTTAACCTTGGCGGTTTCATATATATATATATTTTTATTTGATTAATTTAATAGTTGAACACGTGGTTTATATAAGATGATCCGACGGCCATGGTTATTGATGTGCGTGAAGTGTGTTATATTTTTAATGTATATTTAAGCCCTTTTTACACTTTTAGCCAAGTTTTAAATTTATAAAACACGATATTCACTAACACTAAACACACATATGGGCAAGTGCACCCATCGTTGACGTAGTATAGTGTTGGTAAGATACCGAGGTCGTCCAAGGACACAAGAGCTTTTAATACCGGTTTATCCTCAACGTCTAATCAAATCAAAAAGTGAGAAAAATGTTTTTTAAGCTAAGAAAATAAAAACTAACTAAATGCTGAAAAATAAAAATAAAATAAAAACAGATAGACAAGATGAATCACTTGGATCCGACACGTGTATTAGTATAACCTTTGATTATTTTCGCACTTTTGCACTTGTTTAAGAGATTATCTTAGTTATTGTAGTAGGCCCCTCTTTTGAAGGCGACGTTACCCTCAACCCAGTAGTTTGAGTCAGCAAGGATACAATCCTAAAGGGTCGGATTATTGAAAGATAATGAATTAAGTTATTAATGCAAATTGTGGTAGGCCCCGCTTTCGGCGGTGACGTTACCCTCGGCTAAGTAGTCTGAGTCAGCAGGGATACAGTCCTAAATAGCCGGGTTATAGTATTAATAGTAGTTAACTTATGAGGGGGTCAAAGAGTTTGGATACCCGCCATCCAATACCTATGGGCATTGAAGGAGATCCTACTAAATTTGACCCAGGTCCCAAGCAGGACCTCTAAACGCTGAACAAGGGCAAGACCCTTACCAAACCGTTCCCTTAACCCCCGACCAGGAAGCCAACATACCTCCATATAGACCGTGGAGATATGAATGGTGAAAATCTTTTATTTTATATAGACAGTAAAATAATGCCAAGACACCACGGACAAACGATAAGGAAAGATCACCTTCAACATAAGCAACTAGTTATTAAAGTCATTAATACAAAACCAAATAAAAAGTGCAAAAGATTAAAAATAAAAAGTATTATACTAAACACGTGTCTTCACCAAGTGATGTAAGAGACTTAGGCAAACATGGCCTTGATTGTCAAGAACTCTTACGATCAATCTTGGATCCCGAGACGACTCACACACTCTACAATGGACAATGGATGATGGTGGTGGATGATGGTGTTATGGTGGTGGTGGGTGGTGGATGAAGTGTGAGAGAGGTGGTGTGCCAAGGGATGAGTTGAAATGGCTCCAAGCACTCCTATTTATAGGCTGAACAGAAGCCTGGGCACGGCCCCGTGTCCGCTGGACACGGCCCCGTGCCCGTCTGACACTCTCTCTCTTCATTAATTGTAATTCGCAATTACAATAAATGCACCTGCAGCACTCTGACCACGCCCCCATGTCCGCTGGGCACGGCCCCGTGGTGGGCAATAGAAGCTTCTACCACTTTGTCTTTTGTGCCAGGGCTGACCATTCTGGACACTGCCCCGTGTTCGCTGAGCACGGCCCCGTGTTGAGCTGGACACGCCCCGTGTCCGCTGGACACAGCCCCGTGTTCAGCTGGGCACAGCCCCATGCTCAGCTTTCTTCTTGTTTTTGCTTTGGGAGATGCTGTCGAGGAGTCGGGCATGCCACGTTTCTTCCTTTTCTTTGTATTTATGTTGGATTTGGCTGCATTTTTGCTTCTTTTGTTCATTTAAGCTCTTTTAACCCTGAAAATACAAAAGGAAGACAAAAGCACACTTTTTCCAACATTAGTACTTAAAAAGGGTTAGTTTTATGCCTCATTTGATGTAATTTATATGTTGCATTTTACACACATCAGTTATAGCGTACGTAATGTAGGATTAGGCATATTGTATGATAACCGGCCTCTATATATATATATATATATATATATATATATATATATACATATATATATATATATAGGGGACCGGTAAATGAAAACTACCTTCAGTTGCGAAACCGTGAGAACCACTTTTCAACCATCGGATCTTGGAGATGGATGGATGAGATTAAAAGTAATTAAAACTAATATTAAATCCTTTTTGTCTTATTATGTTTTTAATATTTTAATGTCAAAATGGTAGTTTAGTAAATTTGTTTTTTTGTCTTATTTGTATTTAATGTTTTTTAATTACTTTTTTGTCTTATTATATTAACTGTTTTTTGTTAAAAAAACAGATTTTTTTATTAAAAAACATTTTAAAATCAGAGTTTTTTTAGAAAAAAACAATCTTTTTAAAGATTTACAAAAAAAAACGTTTTTACGCCCCGTTTTTTACGCGCCGTTTTCACACGCCGTTTTTACGCCCGGTTTTTTTACGAGCCCTTTTTCACGCGCCGTTGTTTACGCGCCGTTTTTTACGCCCCATTTTTAACGCGGCGTTTTTTACGCCCCGTTTTACTCGCCGTTTTTTTACTTGTCGTTTTTTCACGCGCCGTTTTTTTTACGCGCCGTTTTTTTTACGCGCCGTGCTTTTTTATGGACAACTTTTTTTTTACGAAAAACTTTTTTTTCGAAAAGTTTTTTTTTATGAAAGGCTTTTTTTACGAAAGTAAAAACGAGGCGTAAAAAACGGCGCGTTAAAAAAACGGGGCGTAAAAAAGGCTCGTAAAAAACCGGGTGATAAAACGGCGCGTAAATACATGGCGTAAAAACGGGGCGTAAAAAACGACGCTTAAAAAACCGGGCAAAAGGACGGCACGCAAAAAACGGGGCGTAAAAAACGGCCCCTAAAAAAACTGCGCGTAAAAACGGGCCGTAAAAAATGGCTCGTAAAAACGTTTTTTTTTTTTTTAAATCTTGAAAAAAAACCTGATTTTAAAATTTTGTTTAATAAAAAATTTGATTTTTAATAAAAAACAATTAATGTAATAAGACAAAAAATGTAATAAAAAACAATAAATATAATAAGACAAAAAAAACAAATTATGAGATAAGAGAGAGAAACTGATTGATGTTGTTGATGTGTGATGGAGAGAGAAAGAGATAAAACTTTAAAAGAGATTTGACATATTTAAGTAAATTACTATATTACCCTTTATGTTTTAAAATAATAATGCATATGTGTCATAGTCTGATTGGTGGAGGGGAGTTCTCGCGGTTCTCGCAACTGGGGATGGTTTTCATTTTAGCGTTCCCATATGTATATACATATATATATATATAGGGTAGGGATATGGTAAAAAATGTCTAAAATGTGAGAAGGGTAAAAAGTGTTTTAAACCATTGGATATTTGATCTAATGGTTGAGATCAATGGGGTATAAAAATGTAAATTGTGTTTTAATTAGAAGGACCTTATGTAAAATTGAAGGGCAATAGTGTCTTTTTCAATGTTTCAAATATGGTAACCGTATCCTACACAACCAAAACCCCCATTAATCTCCTAAAAACTAGCTATTCAAATTTAATTGCTAAAAATATGTAACTACTGTAAGAAACGTATAACACTATACATCCATCATATAACACTATACATCTATCATATAACACTATATAACAATATATAACACTATACATCCATCATAGACATGCTACCAGAAAAATATAACACTATATAACACTATGCATCCATCATCTAACACTATATAACCAAAGAACACTACATAACACTATGTAACACTATATAAAAAATATATAACACTATACAGTTCTGAATGGTAGTTGCACTACAGAATTAATAATTTATGGTGTTATATAGTGTTTTTTGATGGTTGCGCTACAGAATTATATAACACTACAGAATTATATAACACCAAAAACCATATTATAACACCATATAACACCAAGTAACACTATATAACAATATATAAAAAATATATAACACTATACAGTTCTGCATGGTTGTTGCACTACAGAATTATATAACACTACACAAATTCGTAGATTAATTCCTAAATTCGAATTCCTATAATAAAGGGTGGCGGTTATTTTGGGTAGTTATCTTTTAATCAATTAATTGAAAGAAATAGAAAATTACTAATTCACTCTTTTAAATTAATTTAGATATAGGACACTTGTCATCACCACATTATTTCTCACCCTTCTCACAAAAGTAGGACTTTGTACAGGATCCTCTACCTATATATATATATATATATATATATATATATATATATATATATATATATATATATATATATATATATATATATATAGGTAAAGGATCCTGTAAAAAGTGCCCAAAGTGTGAGAAGTGTAAGAAATAATCTGGTGTTGACATGTGTCCATCAATTATATTAATGAATAAGGGTAATAATGTAATTTACTCCTAATAGTAGTTAAAGTCAATTAAGTGAAATGAGATCATGTGTTAACTATTTTAGGAGAAATTTTAGGAAACATATTTGTTTTTACGATTTTATACATCTGATTGTTTTATGTTCTTCATCATCTTTTAATCGCAACATCTTTTAATCATATATTGTTCATATCTTCTTTCATCATCTTTAAATTGAAATACATTGTTTTTTGGATTCCATTGGATTCCAGATAAAACACCATGACTTGAATCATAGTCAATGTCTGCAGATGTTTAAAACACCACGCCATGAACAATGTCTCCAGATGTTTAAAACACCACGCAATGAACAATGTCTCCAGATAAAACACCATGACTTGAATCATAGTCATGGTGTTTTAAAATCTGGGAATGTTTTGTATTGATTGTCCAGATGTTAATACACCATGGATGTAATCACAATACAATGTTTTTTGGATTCCAGATAAAACACCATGACCTGAATCATAGTCAATGTCTCCAGATGTTTAAAACACCACGCCATGAACAATGTCTCCAGATAAAACACCATGACTTGAATCATAGTTAATGTCTCCAGATGTTTAAAACACCACGCCATGAACAATGTCTCCAGATGTTTAAAACACCACGCTATAAACAATGACTCCAGATAAAACACCATGACTTGAATCATAGTCAATTTATCCAGATGTTTAAAACACCACGCTATGAACAATGTCTCCAGATGTTTAAAACACCACGCCATGAACAATGTCTCCAGATAAAACACCATGACTTGAATCATAGTCAATTTATCCAGATGTTTAAAACACCACGCCATGAATCTGATTACAGTTCTTCTAAATGTAAAACACCACGCCTTGAATCTTATATAAAACAACGAGGCTTCCGATTTAGATCTTGGTCATTAATTCCGATATTTAAGGAAAAAGGAGTGAATGTAGGTGTTTTTGGTTGTGTAGGATACGGTTACCATATTTGAAACATTGAAAAAGACACCATTGCCCTTCAATTTTACATAAGGTCCCTCTAATTAAAACACAATTTACATTTTTATACCCTATTGATCTCAACCATTAGATCAAATATCCAATGGTTTAAAACACTTCTTACTTACATTTTTATACCCTATTGATCTCAACCATTAGATCAAATATCCAATGGTTTAAAACACTTCTTACCCTTCTCACATTTTAAACACTTTTTACCATATCCCTACCTATATATATATATATATATATATATATATATATATATAATACACATATGAATGTAAGAAACATAAAATTTAAAAATATGTACTTTAAATCCCAAAATTTAGTATTTTACCGTTGTTCTTTTTGTTCTCGCAATAGTTAGTGTTCTCTAATGATCCTCATCCTTATTTCATATATATATATATTGTTTATCTTTTTGGTGTGCCCTTTTTATTGTTTTAATATTAGGATTTACCGTTTGTGATGCTTCAGTCATGATAAAATCAGTTAAGGTATCAATTCTGATATTTAATTGTAGCAACATTAACGTCTTTAAATGCTACAACAGTTATTCTGTATTACTATATTATGATCAAATACAAAAGGCAACATAAATAAGAAGGATTCTAGTCCGTTCATATTATATTTGGAGGGTTGAGATTAGTTTTAGGGAAAAGAAAATAATGGAAGGGCATAAAAGGAAGCTTACATTTATTGACTATCTCTCTCCACATGCAAGGCACATGCCAATGGTAACTGCACCTTTTGATGATACATGTTGGATTCTACAAATTGAAGATGTTCAAGGGATTTTGTGTAAATGTTGAATAGTTAGAAGTATTATGTCTGTGTTTATGATCTAGTCCGAATTTATGTAATGTAAAGGAGTCTTAATATAGATAAATTTGGACCTCCTTGTTTCTTTTGAGTTTGTCAGAGTTTATTTGATAATGTTTAATGTTATTTCTGAATATGTTTGTTATATTCGGACTTAGCTTGTCGAACTTATAGAGCCCGAACTTTGTCTTGTAGTTATACTTGGTGAATGAATGCAAGACATACGACTTTTGAGATTTATCTTTCTGTTCAAGTTTCTCTCTAGTGTGTGAAACGAAACCCTAATTACTGTGTGTTCTTTGTGTGTGTATTGGTAATCTGTGAATACTTGGTGGATTCACAGATTGACACTCATCTCTGTTCTTCTACACCTTCTGTCTCGTGACCTACGCATCGGTACGCATCGTGTGGTGGATTTTGCACACCGCGTGAGTCGGTTATTCAAGTTAGTGATCCTGCACGAGTGTTCTAGGTCCGTAGGTGGGCTTACACCAACTCCCCCATCAACTTAAAATGTTTATAACTTTTTCATACGACATCTATTTTCAAAAAAATTCACCATAATAACAACGAGCCTTTTTTTATCTTTAATATGAGTATGATATTATTATATAAATATAAAATAAAATAATTCACTTTTACTGGGTTTTATTTGTATTTTGTTATAAGGTTGTGCTCATTGTGTCTTTCAACTGGGTTTTGGTTCTTACGTTTTTAACTAAGGTTTTATACAGTGTGCTATTATCAAAACTTATAACACAATGTTAATTTGGATTCTGTCCATTGCATTTTTATTCAGAACCTATAACAAATTGTATGACACAATGAAGATTGTGTTATATTTGGGTTTTCTATACATTGTGTTATAGGTACTGGTCATTATGTTTATTCTGCTAGCCATTGTGTTTTAATCTGTTGTCCATTGTGTTTTTGTTTTGTTATTCATTGTGTTTTAATCTTTTGTTCATTGTGTTTTACGTTATGTCCATTGTGTTTAGTCTGTTATCCATTATGTCTTTTATCTGTTGTCATCGATTGTGTTTTTGGTCTACTTTCCATTGTGTTTTTAGGTTGATACTCATTGTGTTTTATATTATGTCTATTGTGTAATATGCAACTAGGTTTTCTCACTGTGTTGTACACTATGTCCATTGTGGAATACGTAACTGGATTTTCTCACTGTGTTTTACATTACGTCCATTGTGTAATGCGCAACTGTGTTTTCAAATTCTTTTTTTAAAGTATAACAATAGAGTACTCATATTAAAGGTAAAAAGACGCTCGATGATATAGTTTTTTTTTTAAAACAAATGACGTATAAAAAGTTACGGACGTTTAAAAAATAGGGGGAAAAAGCATGTGACTTGTATGTGAATAATCTTTTTATTCTCTTTGACAAAATTGTCCTTCCCACTTGATTTCTTCTTAAACACTTGTTACTCTATAATGCCTTGTTACATTTCTTATTTTTGAATCCCTTTGTATTATAACTCAACCCCTTGATTACTAACCATATAAGTCTAAATGTTATAACAATTATAGTTGGCCAGTATTGTAATAATTATAAATTATGGCATCTTTGAACAAATTTGATAAGCTCAGAATAACATAAACCGGGAATTTTACCACGTACACCGCAGCGTATCGGTACAGTACTCGCACTCGGTATGGTCGTCAAAGAAGGGAAAAACGATATTGATCTTTGAGGGCTGCATGAGAGCTTTATTTATTAAAGTTCAGCGGCGTAAACGAAAAGGTAAACTAAAAGACAAAAGTTTTGTATAAAAAAGAGGTTGTCACGTGGCATCATGAGACATGGTTATGTAATAATGCAATACAAATACCCATCCATTGCCATCTCTAAGACTATGGGGTGTGGGGGGCTTGGGTTGGGGGTATTGCTCGATACGTGGCACTTGTGGGCTCCACCAGTCCACACCCAAAAAAGTGGGGTATGGAAGGGTCGTGGGTTAGCGGCGTGGGGGTGCCATGTGGATCGAATTTTTTTTATATTAATCATAGAATATAATAAAGTAATTTGAAATAACTACAATAAAAAAATACATTATAACAACAAAAAAAAAATCAATCAATCATCTTCATCTTCATCATCTTCAATGGAGTCGAATATAGGAAGTGTCGAAACATGTTCTACCAAATTAGCTCGAAGGTTTGAATTTATTTGTCTCGACTCGATTAGATTTTGGTTTTGCGCTCTCTCTTCGTTATAATGTCTTTGTTATTTGATTCAGTCTCCTCGCTATAATATTCAATTATTGCACGCCCTTCATCCTCTAAAATCATGTTGTGTAGAATGATGCACGCGTACATCACGTTTTTTATTTGATCTTTTTCATACAATCGACAAGGCATGCTCAAAATGCGCCACCTTTTCTGCAAAACACCAAATGCTCTCTCGACGTCTTTGTGTGCCGCCATTTGAACTTTGTTAAACTTTATTCTTCTAGGATCTAGGGTTCTCTCTCTTGACAATGATTTCACAAAAACAGCCCACTCAGGGTAAATTTCATCAACAAGATAGTACCCATACTTGTATTCAACATTATTTACAGTAAATGTTCCTTTTGGTCCAACATCATTTATTAGATCATTGAAAAGGGCGCGAGTGATGTATAATGTTTATATCGTTATGTGAACCTGGCATACCAAAGAATGCATGTCAGATCCAAAGATCTTGTGTTGCAACAGCTTCAAGCATCATAATCGGCATTCCCTGATATCCGCTTGTGTGAGAGCCTTGCCATTCAGTTGGACAAAGTTCCCACTCCCATTTCATACAATCTAAACTACCTAACATCCCGGGGAGACCATGATATTCAGCGTGATGTTTCAAAAGTTGTTGCATATCACTAAACGTTGGTTTTCTCAAGTATCTTTTCATATATAGTTCAATGATATACGCACAAAAATTGTGAAGACTTTCCCTAGCCACTCGTGCCGACATTCTTAAATAGTCATCCATTATGTCGGAACTATTGTCATAAGCCAATTGTCTTAGGGCGGCCGTGACCTTTTGCCACATGGTATATCCGATCTTACCATGCGCATCGGGTCTTTGTTGGAAATAAGGATAATTATCCGCTAAATCCTTTGATATTCTTAAAAATAAATTTTTACGCATACGAAAACAATGCCTAAACATTTTTTCATCATACATTGGTTGGGGTGAGAAATAATCGCTTACCAGCAAACCGTTTGCGGTTTCGCGTTCACGAACTATGTACTTCCTCCGTTTGGGTTAGGGTTGGGAAGTCCCTTCACCTGAATCTTCAACAATAGCTTTCACGACCGTCACCACTGTTGATAATAATATTTCCGCTCCGTCGTCGGATGAGGATGACAAAACAAATCTATCATACAAATCGCTTGAACTTGAAGAATCCATTGTATATATTTTTTTGGAGGTTGGTAGTGGTTTTTGAATTTTTTTTATAGTAAAAATGGTAAGTATTGTTTGATATATATAGATTATAAATAAAAGATTTTTTTTAAATAATTGTTGGCCAACGGCTATGCCTAACGGCTATTGCGAAACAGCCAATACTAGCCAGCCAAGTCAGCTCTCCCCATCCCCCCCCCCCATGCCAGGCTTCAAAGCCACGCTAGCGAGGCAACGCCGTGGCCAATGCTGGCACGGTGTGGGCTCGCCAACTTGCCTGCCATCCCCCGCCTCATAAAACGCCCCACTCCCCACAGTCTAAGGCTAAATGGTGTAGGATAAAGCCTCTTGTTCCACGTCAGCGCCAACTAAACAAGGGCTCCATTGTTAACTTGTTTGTAGTGGGATAAAACCCCATAAAGCCCTTGTCATCATTACTAAACTATTTATTTTTTTAATTTTGATTTTTAAATTAATAAACATTATATAAACAAATAAATATAAAAACAATATTTAAAAATAAAACGGTCAACTAAACTAGAATAAAAACGATGACAACCAAACTTAATTAATATATAGAAATTTAAAACAAACGACTAAATTGTTAAAATAAGCATGCAAAAATCTTCAAGCCGCAAGATGACGGAAGTTTCTGCCCTGATTTAGTTGGTAGTCGGCACGTGCCGCCTCAATCGCTTGCTCTTCAGTTATACACTCTTCGCGGTTCATGGCAAGTTGGAAGAGCATCTCAAAAACCGAGCAATTGGCTCGCATCAAAATAAACCTTCCAGTAATGTGATTCAAGTTATGATTGTTTGCACCCACTTATTGGCGAAAGTGCGTCAAAATCGCATTCCAAGTAGCAACATGATCTGGAGGTTGCCCTTGCTCCACAACATGCACCCAACTTGTAGCCAAAACAATGTCCTCTTCCTTGGTCCATCGGATCACCATAGAATGGTTGAAAGTGTGATAGAGATGATTGAAATTGTAGTGAAAATGGTGGTGAGTTGTGGTAAAAAATGGTGAAGATTGAGGATTTATACAGGGAATGTGGGGATAAACTTTGAATTTTTTATTTTATTTTTAAATTTGTTACATATTAATGGTAAAAAAAAAACAATTACTACCCTCACTAGCCGTTGGCGCTCGCCAACCAACTCACGAAAGCATCGATAGCCCCCCCCCCCCTCTTTAACATTACCGGGACGGTGTGCGGGGCACCATCGTGCCTAAGTGTGCGGAGCCCCATCGTGCCTAAGTGGCATGGGGCGCCACCCATCACCGTTCAGCCTAATTGCCATTCCCACTTTGGAGATTTCTGTAATTGAAAATTGTTTTTGACGGAATTACTTAACAAAACCAAACAGGAGTAACATAGTTTACAAAGAGTAACATAGTTTTACAAAGAGAGACAGTATATAAGGTGGCATGCTCATAAGCTATATATTGTATGCCACATATCGTCATCGTTATTATTATTATTCTATACAGATATGAAACATAAAACAAGGAAAAAAGTGTCAAGAAGGCATAAAGCGTTCAAATAAGCTCCCAAATGAAAAGCTGGGTTTATTACTTGCCTGGGGCTGGGTCGCGTTTGAAGTCGAAGGAGATCTCTTCACGTTAAGCATCATTGTGTGTCCGATTTCCTTTCTGAGTCGTTCGATAGTTTTCATGTCCACCGGATTCCCGGAGGCATCTCTTACATAAAAAATGTTGACAGCTTGTTCCCCGACTGTTGTAACACCCGCTCTCGACACTGACAGACCGTTTTCCCGCAGGACTCGTGTTACTTCTGAAAGCAATCCAACACGGTCTTTTGCACATAGCTCCAAACTAAGACCCTTTATTATTATTATGCAACAGTCAACACGAGGTTATTGCTCAATAACACCAATGTGTTACATAATATGCTACTTGGCTACATTTGTTTTGGGCCGTGTCTTATGTTAAACGGGTCAAATCGAAACAATTTACTAAAAGGGTAATGTAATGGGCTGAAAAGTCTAAAAGATTGTTACCTCGCTTACTCTTCGCAGAATTGCAGCCTCAAGACACCTGATGACTCTTTCCTCCTCTCCTTGAGTGTTGACAGGGGAGCCATCCATATGACGGATATAATACTCCTAAATATAAAAGATTTAAAGTTGATTTTGGAAGATCAAAATAACATTGTGTTAGCAAATAAATGATACCTGTGTTGCATAGGGGGTATCAGATGATATGGTAGCATGAAAAACAACATATTGCATGTCTGTGAGGGTGCATACAATATCAAACATAAGTTTGGGCCGATCTCTACACCTTACAGTGACCACCGAGTAATCCTTCTCTGAACACCGATCAACTGAAATCTTGAGCTCTTCAGCCTCAGCTTTGACTTCATAATCCATTTCAGCAAACAACATCTGGTGTAATCGGCGGTCAATATGAGTCAAACCCATTGAGAAATTAGCATGAGCAGCGACTTTATCATCGTCACCTCCTCCGCACACACGAAGGATATTCTTAAGCTGTTCTTCCATAGCAGACAATCGGGCAGGATCGTGAGAGTGAGTGGTGGTATCGTCATTTAAATAAACGACACAGGCTATTCTTCTATTGTGTGTCCAGACTTCAGCAGCTGCCACATTGAATTGTTGGTTTGCAATTACGGCTGAGATCTCAGATAACAGACCTGGCCGGTCTCTTCCAACAAGCTCAATGGCTGTGTTTGAGTGCACCCCAACCCTCTTTGCTGACCATGACTTGCTTTCGTCTGCCGTCTGCCCTTTTGGCCCCAGAGCCTAACAACAATTACCAATAATAATAATAATAATAATACCAGGGCTACTAAATTAGTTTTGACTTTTAAATTTTGGCAATTTATTCACATGTTTTATACAAGTTTATTTTTTTTTTTCATTTACTTGTGCAATTCTTGATTTATTGTCCTGGGGAAAATTTGGTTGGGACAGCATAGAGACAAGGATGCGTTTTTTTTTTTTTGTTTCAGTTTTCTAACTTTGCATGTCCCTGGAGAAACAAATAAACCCAAATATACCTAAAAAGGTAAGGAGATAACAAAGAAGGAATAGAAAGGATAAAGAAATTAAAAATCAGTTTATATTTTATATTTTTAATTAATAATTAAAATAAATAAACTAGAGCAACACAAATACGATATCAGATACATCAACATATTAAAGGTTTTTAATGAAAGCACATAATATATATTTATATATATGTGTGTGTGCGTGGAAAGAGAGAGTTAAAAGGTATTGTTAGTAAAGATTCTTGACTAATATATATAGAGAGAGTGAGAGAATAGAATTGTAAAGGGATTCCTAAGAAAGAATCTTCACTCTGCTCATACCACCAACCCCTTTATCATCTAATAAAAGAGAAAAATAAAGACCCTCTGATTACAAAATAACCAATTAAGATAACATTTACTGCAAAAACTAGATTCTTTTCAAATTTTAAAGCTAGTGTTTCAGAGCACTCAACTGGTTAAAATAATGAGTAAAAAGAGTTTTGTTCAGAACGGGTAAGAGTACTTTGGGTTAAGTTTGGATCATTTGCTACCCAATCTGACCCATTCCATTTTCAACCAAGCCTTCAAAGTTTACACCTCTCACTTGTTAGACATCAAATACCATCCAATCCGCCACCTCTGAATGATCTATTTATGCCATAATGAAAGATATAAGTCGAAGAGAAGACATACCTTTTCTATGTATTCAATGGTCATATTGTCAGTTATCTTTTTTCCTTGTTGGTCAGTCACATGAAACACTGTACAGGAAAGATAATCATCAATCACTTTATGATGCTATGTTGAAGTTTGATTGTAAAATGTGTGCATGCATACCATCCATGAACCATCCTCCATCAGAGGAAATGTAGGCTTTAGTAATAATAAGATCAAGGTCTGCAAGAATTTGAACCACTTCCAGCAATATTCCTGGCTTGTTTACACTGTCGACCTGCATAAAAATCCACCTACACTCAGTCTAACAAATTATTATAGCTTATGATAAAGCAAAAAAAAAAAAAAAAAAAAAAAACATTTTGTGTTTCTGGGAAACCGAAACTTATAGCCTTTTGGTAGCATAAAGATGTAAAATGAGACGCTTATGGCCATTAGTATGCTGTCTAATCATGTGATTTCTGTCTTCCAGATCACCGAATATTACTACTCAAGGTTTTGTGACAAGAAATC
Organism: Helianthus annuus; assembly: GCF_002127325.2. Taxonomy (NCBI): domain Eukaryota; kingdom Viridiplantae; phylum Streptophyta; class Magnoliopsida; order Asterales; family Asteraceae; genus Helianthus; species Helianthus annuus. The sequence continues at coordinate 89,988,495 of NC_035434.2, forward strand.
GCAAAGGCAGGTTATCATCATATAAGATATCATGATATTTCATAATTTCAATGTAGAAAGTATCCTAATATCAACCACGGTAGACAAAGTTGCTATACAAGCATTATCTTGTGGTTGTTAAATACCAGAGGGTATCAAAGAGCGTAGTAAAGGTGTTCCTCCCCAAGTGGTTGTATGTACCACTTGTGTTAAATAAAGAGCATTTATTTATTGATGATAAATGAGTGAACAGATTACCTTAACTAAAGTACATTCTCTACAACCATCATTATCCACGGAAACCCTGCATACACAGAACAAGTGTGGGTAGAATCAGAAGAAAGATAAAAAAATAAAAAAAATAAAAACTTACTTCGTCTAGGATGCATAGTGTGCGTAAAATCCACACAAAAGGATTTTGAGAGAGAACCTTGGAGGGTTTATTCGTATGCTTAAGGTCTCGTAGTCAGGGTCAAAGTAAGGCAATCCTCCTGGGGCCATTGATTTATGGAGATATCACCCTCTGTTGATGTTTGTAGTTACATAACTTTCACTGCAAATGGCAGATCACATGCTGAAAACTTCCTTCACTGCCTATGAATAATAGACACTTTAATAACTAAACCATACAATACAAATCTCAAAATATCATGAGTAAGAAAATGGGATACATAAGCATAGCAATACCTTTACTCTAGTCAAGGTTTAAAAGAACGGATACGAGTTTTGAGGCGTTTTCCCTTCGCCTCACGAGGCGTAAGCCTCAAGGCGAACCGAGGCGGAATTAAAAAAATAAATATAAAAATTGTATATCTTATAAAAATAATAATACTAACTAAATTCATCATCAAAATGATCAAAAACACACATAAAGAAGACATAAATTGCTTGAAATTGACACAAAAATTCAAAAACAAGTACCAAAAACCCCTGAGGCGCAGCCCTTTTAGCGCCTCAGCCCCTTTGAGGCGCACATACAACATAACTCCCCTGAGGCGCGCCTCATAATCGTTTCTTGGGCGTTTCGCCTCGAGGCGCGCATTGAGGCGCACGCCACAGCCGTTTTTTTAAAACTATGACTCTAGTTATTCATCCAACCTAGGATCATGTATAGGAATTTGGCATATTAACTAACTTTGTCGCTCCTTTTCATATCTAAATAGTTGAACTCGTCTTATACATAGTTTCTTAGGACATTTTTTTTTCTGAATAACCAATTATTTCTTACAATACAACAAAGACCAAGACCCTTGATGTCAAATTACAAACTTTTTAAGGATAGGAATCTGTAAAGAATTCGCTTTTACAGCAACACCTTAGCCAAATGAGACACGATTTCAGTTTAACCGATGCGAGTTTAATTAATCACACATCCAAACAGCCTTTACATGAAAAGGAAAATGGGTTGTAGTAGTAGTTAGTTAGCTATAAGTTTTATTGGAAATAAAAAAGATGGTATGGTATGGCAGGTGAAACACATAGGATAAGGAGGGTGCTTGCTTCCCACCTCATACATACATACATACATGCCATATGACAAGGAAGGAAGGCGATAAAAGGTCGGTCCCTTTTAGGTTAGTGATGACAGCCGTATGATTTGGCCCTCACATGACCATGACAATCATACTGCCACCGGTGGTGTTTGTTTGTACAGCAAGCAACGGCCAACAACAGATATGAATCAAGTGAACTACCTAACTAACAAAAGCAATCAGCTTCTCATATGTTAATAATTATTATGAACAAAAACACCACTCTCCTCCAGCAACCTAAACATTCTACAGATCTCATTCATTACCAGATAAACAGAATGAATCGTGCAGAAAATTAAAAGAGAATTGGACGAACCTTTTGATCGCCGTTAGTGGAATCAAGTCGAAGCATATGAAAAAGTAGAAAAGGGACACACACACACACACAAATTCTTGGTGCTTTCGACGTCGGAAGAGCACTTATATATACCAGTGCTCCTTCCACTCTCTCACCCTTCCCATATTCTCTCTCTCTCTCTCTCTACATATACATGTGTATCTCTATCTCGATGTATTATTTATTTATTTATTTATTTTATTGCAGGCAGCCTTGGCGCGGGTCTGTAGGAAAATGAAAAACAGAAATATTAACATGTTTCCATGAGGGGTTTTTTGAGTAAAGTGCACCTCGTCGAGTTAACACGTATATCATCAAATCACATTTCCGTTCTAAACCCATGAAAATATAAAAAATTAATCGCATAACCAGTTTCATACCCCATTACGGGACCTCATACCCATCCAAGATGTTTCAGATTTTAGGTTTATAAAACGAGTTCAGGCTCGATTAACATCCCTAACCAATGGTTCATATTGTATGTCTAAATTATGGATTTTTTTTCTTTAAGTAGGATAAACTACCTTACTGATCCAAAGTTATGAATAAACTTAAAACAAATGGTCTCTATGAATGGACGATTAACTTTTTTTGTTAAATGGTGTGACCAAAATACCCTTATTATTATAAATTAAAAAATAAATAAAACCTAAAAGTAAATATAAAAATTTATCTAATACCCCTTCTGTGACACTCGAGGTTTTTCCGAACGATCACCTTGTAATATTTTGTGTATATGATTATTATTAAATGAAAACGTGATCCTTTGTGCATTTTATGTGTTGTATGTATTATATATGTAGTATAGATATATAATAGAGCCGAGACCACGACCCGAGACCATGACTCGCAACCGGGCGGTTGCGAGTGGGCCACTCGGTCTCGAGTGGGCCGTTGAGCCGAAACCGGTTTGGGCCGAAACCCCCAAGCCCAACCCGAAACATCCCCTTGTATATATATCCCACCTTTCCCCCACTTCTTCCATTTTACACACACAAACACTCCTCAAACTCTCTCAACTAGAAACCCTCAACAACACACCCCAATCCCTTCCTATTTTCGGTTCAAGCAAAGATCCCGGACAAGAAACTCGGTCAAGACTATCACTCGGACATTCCATCTTCTTGGTTCTCTTTTCTTTGTTTTCGGCTCCTCCTCTCATAACCGGTTAGTGCTATCTTGTGGGTTATCTTTTGTGTATAAGATGTATGTATGTTGTATGAACTAAGAAATGGTTGGTTAGTAGTTTATGCATGATTATTAGGATGTTTTGCAAAGTTTGTGAATATGTGTTAACATGACTAAAAATGACATGATATTGGTAGTTTACAAGTGTTCATAGCCAACTACACTATGCTTCTTTGTTTCTTGCAAGAATGATGATGTTTAGCATAAGATTTTCGGCTATAATGTATGTTTTCTTGTTTAGCATCAAGATCTTGTTAAATGTGTGATTTTCGGTTCATAAATATGTGTTTATATTGGCATGAAAACCCTAGAAAAATATGAAGATAGGATGAACTTGTTTGAATATGGCTTGAAGATGTAAAAATGGCAAAGTTTGATCTATCTTTACTAGTATTCAGCTTTGGCAAAGTGTTAGTGAAACCTTATTGGTAGTTTCCTAAAATGGGCCTGAATTCTTGGTACAAAAGGGACTGATGCACCTGCATCATCACGTGTACATGAAAGTGACAGGTTACGACTCGCAACGACAGCCTTCCGACTCGAAACCGCACCGTTGCGACTCGCAACCAAAGCATGACAAGTCGAAACCACGTGATTGCGACTCGAGACTACGTCGGTTGCGACTCGCAACCACAGCATGATGACTCGAGACCACGGTTACGACTCGCAACCACAACGTGACAAGCCGAAACCACCTGGTTGCGACTCGAGACCAGCTGGTTGCGAGTGGGCTGTTCATTTTGGTTACTGGGCCCATATGTGTTTAACTTGGGCTATCTGTTGACTGGATTACGTGTTGCTGTTGACTGCTTAATTTCTTAGGCCGGCCCAGTAACCCACTGTTTACTTATATGCTTGATACGTGTTAGTTATGTGTAAGTTTTTACGTGAATGCCTGTATACCGAACCTGACCTATACCGGTAACCATGTTAGGACGTGGTGACCAACGTGATTGACAAGTAACCTTAACCTACCGAGCAACCCAAGGTGAGTTCACAACTTAAAAGCATGCGTCCCGGTGGTTTGGGACACGAGACTAACAACCCTATCCCCTGGTAAAAGGGGATACCATTTACATACCTTCCCTAGTCATTGGGAACAAAACTTACTTTTCCTTCCCGGGTATTGGGAAACCTTTTGGTTAATTACTGTTTATACGGATTGCAACTAACGGCACTAAACGAAACTCTATCACTCAAGTCCCTACTACAAATACCGATTAGTCGCCGGGTTAGGCGAGCGGGTTATTAGTTGATAGCGCTATTTAGGTGTTTACCAGCCTCACACCGTGCCCTGGTTTGGGACGGGCGTGAACTAATGTACTCAGAAATCCGTCAATGATGATAGAACATTGACATCGGGGCATCCTGCGGATACGCAACGGTTACCTAGTGTTCGGTATTGGAAAAACAGTTTAGTCGCTAACTTTTGGGGTAGCTCCCCAGGGCATGTATAAACGGATAAATTAATCGGTGAAACAAAGTTTTTGGTAATTAAAACTGGACAACTAGTGAACTCACTCAGCATTATTGTTGACCCCTTACTGCATGCTTTGCAGGTAACCAGTGACGATGGAGCTTGCAGCTTGGGAACGTGTAGTGTCTATTCACCCTTGTGTTGGGTGTTACCTTATTTTGAAACATGAACTTTGTTTTAACCTACCGTACTTATGCTTCCGCTACTTAATACTGTTTTGGAACTTAAAACTTTAAAACTCTGAACTTAATATTTGCTAAGCTTATGAATAGTAAGTATTACTTTTGTTATCAACTTAAGTATTCGGTATAATTGGTGGCTGGATCCTGGTCAGTCACGCCCTCGAAGCGGGTGTTATCCGCAGGTGGATTTTGGGGGTGTGACAGATTGGTATCAGAGCCATTGGTTATAGTGAACTTGGTTTTAAAAAAGGGAAAAATCTTTTTGGAGAAAACCAGACTATAACCCGTGACTCGTAACGACACTACACTCCAAGTGCAAGGCTCGACACATTTGACCTCATAGCTCGGACCAGTGTTTACTTGTTTGCTTTATGTTTCCTGTTATGCTATACGTACTAGTGTGCCTAAACTAGATAGATACACCTCTCTCTCCTATCTCATTCTCGCTACCTTACGGCATCACACTCATACTGTGTTTTCTGGTTATGAAGACAATGAGTGGACGCGGAAGAGGAAACATTAACATGACGCAGGCTCAGTTCACTAACCTGCTCAACACAGTGGCTGCGGCTTTTGCAGCTCACCCTTTAGGTAAGCTCGTTGTTTTAGGATGTTTAGGTCCTACCGCCACATCGACTTTTCGCCTCTAAACCTATACGTTTCGCTTCTCACCCTATAGGTCAGCATGCACCTGCGCAACCACCAGTGTGTACTTTCAAAACTTTCATGGATTGCAAGCCTCTCCCTTTCAACGGCACTGAGGGTGCCATAGGTCTTCTGCATTGGATTGAGAAAATTGAAGCTGTTTTTGCTGTTTGCGAGTGTCCCCCTGCGAACTGGGTGAAGTTTGCTACTGCTACGCTTGAAGGAAGCGCGCTTTCTTGGTGGAAGGCGCAGATTCAGATGTTTGGTTTGGAAACTGCAAATGCTACGGCATGGGAGGATTTCAAGGATATGATTAAGGACGAATACTGTCACCGGGATGACATCCACAAGCTTGAGAATGAGTACTATGAACTCAAGATGGTTGGGTCGGAAATTGAAACATACACCAAGCTGTCAAATGACTACGCTGCTCTTTGCCCAAACATGTCTCGACCAATGTACCGAAGGATCGAACTGTATATCAAAGGTTTGGCTCCAGAGATTCGAAGCCATGTCACTTCAGCCAACCACACTACCATTCAGCCGATTGTTCGACTTGCTCACAAACTCACTGATCAAGCCGTAGAAGAGGGCCGGTTGCCCAAAAGGATCAGTGCTACTGTCGGAACTTCTAGTGACAGCAAGCGTAAGTGGGAAGGAAGTCAAAGCAAGGATGCTAACCCCACTCAGGCCCCAGCACAGCAAAGGAAAACCGAAAACAACAAGGGCGCTCAACAACAGGGTGGCTATCGTGGAAACCACCCCAAGTGCAACAAGTGCAATCGACATCACAGCGGGCAGTGTGTGAAGGGCCAGTGTCAGCGATGTAACAAAATGGGGCATGAGGCCAAGGATTGTAGAAGTCAGTTCCCAGCTAGACAGAACCAGCAACAACCCCAACAGCAACAGCAGCAGGGAAACAACCGGGCATGTTTTAAGTGTGGAGCTGAGGGGCACTTTAAGAAGGATTGCCCTGAACTGAATCAGAACCGCAACAATAATCAGGGAGCTGGGAACAACAATCAGAACAACAATGCTGGGAATGGTGCTAGAGGAAGAGCTTTCGTGATTGGAGCTGGTGAAGCAAGGAATGACCCCAATGTCGTGGCGGGTAAGTTCCTACTCGATGATCGTTATGTTTCTGTGTTATTTGATTCCGGTGCCGATGCTAGTTATGTATCCCTACGTATTAGTAAGAAGCTTAAGCGTCCGCTTTCGTTACTAAGTTCTCCTCATATCGTCGAGTTAGCTAATGGTAGAAACATCGAGGCCTCCCATGTTGTCAAAGGCTGCAAACTAGAGTTGTCTGGTCAGACATTTAGTATCGATCTTTTCCCTGTTACTCTTGGAAGCTTCGACGTCGTTATTGGTATGGATTGGTTATCCAAGCAACGCGCAGAGATCCTCTGTCAAGAGAAAGCAGTTCGTATTCCTCGCCGTTCTGGCAAACCCCTCATTGTACAAGGTGGCAAAAGTGGAGAAATCTCTGGCGTTATCTCGTTCTTGAAGGCCCAGAAGTATTTACGAAAAGGGCACACCGCTATCCTAGCACTTGTTACCAACACGCAGGAAAAGGAAAAGAGGATTGAAGACTTTCCAGTAGTGCGCGACTATCCCGAGGTATTTCCTGAGGAATTACCTGGACTCCCTCCCCATCGTCAGGTTGAATTCCAAATCGAGCTAGCTCCCGGAGCAGCGCCTATAGCTCGTGCACCTTATCGACTAGCCCCCGCAGAATTGAAGGAACTCTCGACACAACTACAGGAACTTTTGGATAAAGGGTTTATCCGCCCTAGTTCGTCACCCTGGGGAGCACCGGTACTCTTTGTTAAGAAGAAGGATGGCACGTTCCGAATGTGCATAGACTATCGTGAGTTGAACAAGGTTACCATCAAGAATCGTTACCCTCTCCCGCGAATCGACGATTTGTTTGATCAACTGCAAGGATCGAGCTACTACTCTAAGATTGACCTGCGATCAGGCTACCATCAGTTAAGGGTCCGTAATGAAGACATCTCCAAAACTGCATTCAGAACTCGTTATGGTCATTATGAATTCCTCGTTATGCCCTTTGGAATGACCAACGCCCCTGCAGTGTTCATGGATCTTATGAACCGAGTATGCAAACCCTACCTCGACAAATTTGTGATCGTGTTTATAGACGACATCTTGATCTACTCGAAAAGTCAGGAAGAGCATGAACAGCATCTACGCCTTATCCTCGAACTCCTCCGCAATGAGCAACTGTATGCCAAGTTCTCGAAATGCGACTTCTGGCTTCGAGAAGTTCATTTCCTTGGGCACGTGGTTAACAAGGATGGAATCCACGTCGACCCAGCTAAGATCGACTCTATAAAGAATTGGCCTACCCCTAAGACTCCGACTGAAGTTCGCCAATTCTTGGGATTGGCAGGCTACTACCGCAGATTTATTCAGGGATTCTCAAAGATTGCTCAACCCCTCACTACACTCACTCAGAAAGGCGTCACCTACAAGTGGAATGAAGCACAGGAATCTGCTTTTCAGAGGCTTAAGGATAACCTCTGCAGCGCTCCTATTCTATCGTTACCTGAAGGAACGGACGACTTTGTGGTTTACTGCGATGCGTCTATTCATGGGCTCGGTTGTGTGTTGATGCAACGCGAGAAAGTTATTGCTTACGCCTCTCGACAACTTAAGACACATGAAAGGAACTACACAACACACGACTTGGAACTGGGAGCAGTGATATTTGCGCTTAAGATATGGAGACATTACTTGTACGGTACCAAGTGCACCATTTACACCGATCACAGGAGTCTCGAGCATATCTTTAAGCAGAAGGAACTAAACATGCGACAACGTCGATGGGTCGAACTTCTGAATGATTATGAATGCGCCATCAAGTATCATCCGGGCAAGGCCAATGTCGTGGCAGACGCCCTCAGCCGAAAGGACACTATACCAAAGCGCGTGCGAGCATTACAACTTACCATCCAGTCTAGTCTCCCTACCCAGATTCGAAATGCTCAGGTTGAAGCTCTGAAACCGGAAAACATCAGGGCTGAGTCCCTGCGAGGATCGAGGCAGCAACTAGAACAGAAAGAAGACGGCGCCTACTATGTGGCAGGGCGCATTTGGGTCCCACTTTACGGAGACCTACGAGAGCTTGTGATGGACGAAGCTCATAAATCCCGTTATTCAGTACATCCTGGTGCAGATAAGATGTACCACGACTTGAAAACCACATACTGGTGGCCTGGCATGAAAGCCCACATAGCCGCCTATGTTGGCAAATGTTTGACCTGCGCAAGAGTCAAGATCGAGTATCAGAAACCAGCAGGCCTACTGCAGCAACCCGAAATCCCGAAATGGAAATGGGAACAGATTTCCATGGATTTTGTTACAGGGCTACCTAGATCCCAACGTGGGAATGATACTATCTGGGTGATAGTAGATCGATTGACTAAGTCTGCACACTTTCTGGCCATTAAGGAAACAGACAAGTTCTCAACCTTGGCAGAAATCTATTTAAAGGAAGTAGTCTCCAGGCACGGGGTGCCAATTTCTATTATTTCCGACCGAGACGCTCGTTTTACTTCCGAGTTGTGGCAAGCTATGCACAAATGTTTTGGCTCACGTTTGGACATGAGCACCGCTTATCACCCGCAAACGGATGGGCAGTCTGAACGCACCATCCAAACCCTGGAAGACATGCTTAGAGCATGTGTGATCGATTTTGGCAAGAACTGGGAGAAGCATCTACCGTTGGTGGAATTCTCCTACAATAACAGCTACCACACTAGCATTCAGGCGGCACCTTTTGAGGCATTGTACGGTCGTAAATGCCGATCACCTCTCTGCTGGGCGGAAGTTGGTGATAGTCAACTCACAGGCCCAGAACTAGTGGTAGATACAACGGAAAAGATTTCCCAGATCAGGCAACGCATGGCGGCAGCTCGTGACCGTCAGAAAAGCTACGCTGACAAGCGTAAGAGACCATTAGAATTCCAGGTCGGGGACCGGGTTCTACTTAAAGTCTCACCCTGGAAGGGTGTGGTTCGTTTTGGTAAACGAGGCAAGCTGAATCCACGGTATGTTGGACCGTTCGAAATTACCGAGAAAATCGGTAAGGTTGCTTATAGATTGAACCTGCCTGCAGAGCTGAGTGCAGTGCACAATGTTTTTCACGTGTCTAACCTGAAGAAGTGTTTGTCGGATGAAACACTTGTGATTCCTTTTAAGGAACTGACGATTGATGAACAGCTACACTTTACTGAGGAACCGATTGAGATCACGGATCGAGAAATCAAAACCCTCAAACGTAGCCAGATACCCCTTGTGCGAGTTCGTTGGAACTCACGGCGCGGCCCAGAGTTTACCTGGGAGCGGGAGGACCAGATGAAGTCCAAGTATCCCCAGTTATTCCCAAACGAAAACCCCAGCACTAAAGCTACAACCGAATTTCGGGACGAAATTCCAAACTAACGGGGGGATGATGTGACACCCCGTTAAAACACACTAGCTTGGCAGTGGCTGCTTCAACTTTCGGGACGAAAGTTCTTAAAACTTGGGGATAATGTGACACTCGAGGTTTTTCCGAACGATCACCTTGTAATATTTTGTGTATATGATTATTATTAAATGAAAACGTGATCCTTTGTGCATTTTATGTGTTGTATGTATTATATATGTAGTATAGATATATAATAGAGCCGAGACCACGACCCGAGACCATGACTCGCAACCGGGCGGTTGCGAGTGGGCCACTCGGTCTCGAGTGGGCCGTTGAGCCGAAACCGGTTTGGGCCGAAACCCCCAAGCCCAACCCGAAACATCCCCTTGTATATATATCCCACCTTTCCCCCACTTCTTCCATTTTACACACACAAACACTCCTCAAACTCTCTCAACTAGAAACCCTCAACAACACACCCCAATCCCTTCCTATTTTCGGTTCAAGCAAAGATCCCGGACAAGAAACTCGGTCAAGACTATCACTCGGACATTCCATCTTCTTGGTTCTCTTTTCTTTGTTTTCGGCTCCTCCTCTCATAACCGGTTAGTGCTATCTTGTGGGTTATCTTTTGTGTATAAGATGTATGTATGTTGTATGAACTAAGAAATGGTTGGTTAGTAGTTTATGCATGATTATTAGGATGTTTTGCAAAGTTTGTGAATATGTGTTAACATGACTAAAAATGACATGATATTGGTAGTTTACAAGTGTTCATAGCCAACTACACTATGCTTCTTTGTTTCTTGCAAGAATGATGATGTTTAGCATAAGATTTTCGGCTATAATGTATGTTTTCTTGTTTAGCATCAAGATCTTGTTAAATGTGTGATTTTCGGTTCATAAATATGTGTTTATATTGGCATGAAAACCCTAGAAAAATATGAAGATAGGATGAACTTGTTTGAATATGGCTTGAAGATGTAAAAATGGCAAAGTTTGATCTATCTTTACTAGTATTCAGCTTTGGCAAAGTGTTAGTGAAACCTTATTGGTAGTTTCCTAAAATGGGCCTGAATTCTTGGTACAAAAGGGACTGATGCACCTGCATCATCACGTGTACATGAAAGTGACAGGTTACGACTCGCAACGACAGCCTTCCGACTCGAAACCGCACCGTTGCGACTCGCAACCAAAGCATGACAAGTCGAAACCACGTGATTGCGACTCGAGACTACGTCGGTTGCGACTCGCAACCACAGCATGATGACTCGAGACCACGGTTACGACTCGCAACCACAACGTGACAAGCCGAAACCACCTGGTTGCGACTCGAGACCAGCTGGTTGCGAGTGGGCTGTTCATTTTGGTTACTGGGCCCATATGTGTTTAACTTGGGCTATCTGTTGACTGGATTACGTGTTGCTGTTGACTGCTTAATTTCTTAGGCCGGCCCAGTAACCCACTGTTTACTTATATGCTTGATACGTGTTAGTTATGTGTAAGTTTTTACGTGAATGCCTGTATACCGAACCTGACCTATACCGGTAACCATGTTAGGACGTGGTGACCAACGTGATTGACAAGTAACCTTAACCTACCGAGCAACCCAAGGTGAGTTCACAACTTAAAAGCATGCGTCCCGGTGGTTTGGGACACGAGACTAACAACCCTATCCCCTGGTAAAAGGGGATACCATTTACATACCTTCCCTAGTCATTGGGAACAAAACTTACTTTTCCTTCCCGGGTATTGGGAAACCTTTTGGTTAATTACTGTTTATACGGATTGCAACTAACGGCACTAAACGAAACTCTATCACTCAAGTCCCTACTACAAATACCGATTAGTCGCCGGGTTAGGCGAGCGGGTTATTAGTTGATAGCGCTATTTAGGTGTTTACCAGCCTCACACCGTGCCCTGGTTTGGGACGGGCGTGAACTAATGTACTCAGAAATCCGTCAATGATGATAGAACATTGACATCGGGGCATCCTGCGGATACGCAACGGTTACCTAGTGTTCGGTATTGGAAAAACAGTTTAGTCGCTAACTTTTGGGGTAGCTCCCCAGGGCATGTATAAACGGATAAATTAATCGGTGAAACAAAGTTTTTGGTAATTAAAACTGGACAACTAGTGAACTCACTCAGCATTATTGTTGACCCCTTACTGCATGCTTTGCAGGTAACCAGTGACGATGGAGCTTGCAGCTTGGGAACGTGTAGTGTCTATTCACCCTTGTGTTGGGTGTTACCTTATTTTGAAACATGAACTTTGTTTTAACCTACCGTACTTATGCTTCCGCTACTTAATACTGTTTTGGAACTTAAAACTTTAAAACTCTGAACTTAATATTTGCTAAGCTTATGAATAGTAAGTATTACTTTTGTTATCAACTTAAGTATTCGGTATAATTGGTGGCTGGATCCTGGTCAGTCACGCCCTCGAAGCGGGTGTTATCCGCAGGTGGATTTTGGGGGTGTGACACCTTCTCCCTCCCCCGTCTCCACGTTGGCGACATGAGCCCCCATCTCTAGGTGCTAACCACCCATACGGCCATACCATCTTCGCTACTGATGATGATGATGAACGTAAGTCTCCCCTTCCCCATTTCTTCACCATAGTGTCGTTGATGGGTTAAAATCAGTGGCATATAGGAGCTGACGGTGGTGGTGGATGAAATTGCTTTACAGGTATGAGATCTAAACCTGAACAAAATCAATTTTCTAGTATCGAGATCATAGCAAACTGTGTTGGGGAAAACTCGAATTTTGCCAACACATGGCGACGCAACCTGCAAGTTCGCTTTTCCGTTTTTCCCATTTCGCGTTCTCGGTTGATCCTGTTCACTCCCTGATGCTCCTTAAAGCTCCCAAATAGCTCCTTAAACTCTGTTAGACCTGCAAAACACAATTCTAATCAAAGTAGTTCATTCGAAACCAAAAGTCACGTAAAAACATAAACCTAAATACGAATAAACATCAATTTTCAACCACGCATCAATAGGTATGGACGGGTAGTTCAAAGGTGGGCTTTGAAGTTAAAGCGGTGAAGACTGGGTTGGAAATTGCCAATGGGACTTCCACAAGAAAGCTTTACAGGTGAGACGGATGGAACTCTTGGGTCCCACAAAAAATAAATACTTTTGTTTGGAGGTAGTGATTAGGAAACTTGCCACGAAGAAAGCTTTACAGGTGAGACGGATGCAGTTCATAAATACGGACTGCCGAAACTATGGATTGGCTGAGGAAGATATCGTTCATATTCTTATTTCTTGTCCAAGGGCTAGTGAGGTATGGGGGCACATTTTAGATTGGGTCTGTATGCCCAGGTCTCGAATTGGGGATGGTGTCAATGATATTATTCTCGAGGCTAACAGGTGGAGTGCGATTCAGAAGACCAAAAAGTTGCGGCTCACGGTTTGTTATGCTACCTTATGGAGGCGTTGGTGGCCGCATAATGAGAATGTTTAACGAACGGGCAATCCCATGTTACAAGGTGATAGATGCAATCAAGGAAGATGTTGACCTATGGCTCTCAAACAGCGTTAGAAGATTGGAGTAGTTGGATTACTTTCCCTTTGTAATGCTCTATGTTTTTTTTGTTGTGTTTCTTAGGAGTTTTAGCCTTGTTTTTTTTTTCTTTTCCATGTACTTTTGGGGCCCTTCTTAGCTTCTTGCTGAGATGGGTGCCCTGTTGTTATTTCGTTTTTATAATATTCGGATTGCTTTGCTGGTAAAAAGGAAGAGAAAAGAAATTGAGAGAAAGGAAAGGAAAGGAAAAGGAATTGAAATTGAGTCTTGTTGTCTTCGCTCCTTAAGTAAAACTCAGGATCATAGCGTGAGGAAGAAATTAAAAGTCTAAAGAAGGAAAAGAAATATTAGAAGACAATGTATTATAAAGTAAATGATCAAATGAAAACCCTAGACAGTTTTTAAACACATATTAGCGGTGGTGATGCGATCGGAGATGGTGGCGGTGTTTCTAGTGGTGGTGTCGTACCACCTGGCGTCTCTCGCTCTTTTTCTCTCTGAAAGTCGTTTGGTGATTGCGGTAAGACAGGAGATAATGACGGTCTCTATTGGGAGTGGGGTTTTTGGCGAAAGTTTTGTGGGGGAAAGGGTTAAAGGAGTGTGGAGAGGTGGTCGGATATGGTGGTGCCGGAGATGGATGGTGGAGCGATGATGGTGGGTTGGCGTGTAACAAGTCCCAAAATACCCTATGAGGACCCCTGATCGAAACCCCGGACTTGTACAGCGCAACCCAGCATGAAAAACGAAGAAATCAATAACAGGACACTCCGGAGCATCGCGGGGGATACCCCTGATTCTTCTGAGACACGCGGGGGAGTACAAGGAGTCAAGGACACATGGCACCTGAGCGCGACAAGTGGCAAGCCTATACACATTACGAGGCTGGCCTAGCCCTAGCCGGTGGCCACCGCGACACGCGGGGGAGTCCCCCAGTCCCTTCGCAACACGCCTGGGGAACCAAGGTGGACTATATAAGGGCCGATGTGGGACTGAAGCTTCTTCACATGTTCGATCAAATTTCGCAAACTTATACTCTCTCGCTCTGATTTCTTAGATAACGTCTAACAACCTCTCTAAGAACACCAAGAAATCCAAGTCCAAGTCTGGATCGAAATCTAGTTCGAAGAAGGGTTCTAACAGCAACAACGATGACTCAATGTGAAAGAAGGAACTTATGGAATTCATGGCCGAGCAGATGGCCAAGGTCATCCCTGATATTGTGAGAAAGATTCAAACCCCACCTATTACTAAAACCCCCAATGGCTTTGTTGACTCCAAGGTGGAAACACCTAAGCTGACGTTCGCCTTCAAGCAGTTCATGGCTTGCAAACCCCTAACCTTGACTTGCGAAAAGGGTGCCACCGCGTTACTCCAATGGTTCGATGTGACAACTGTCAAAAATCCAGGTATCCGTACAATTAATTAATCTTGATTAAGTGCTTAATGACTGTGTTGAATTACAATTAACTACTTTCTGATTATTGCTTTATACACACATGTGCATCACATATTGCAAATGACATATCATTGATTGCATGAAAACTTTATTGACTCAAATGATGCGCGAAACACAGTTCGCACAGTTAACAGACAAACCGAGAAAATGCTGACAGAGTTCAGTACGTAGACAGACAGTGTTTTGAGACCTAGTATGAGTCAGAAATTAAGCACTACACTAGTATAGAGTGTAGGGAAGTAAGGATCACAAAACTGCTTTTCTAGGTAATAGTTTAAGTGCCGGAAAGTGCCTAAAACTCACCCAAAGTGCTGAATTTAGCAAAATTCAGCATAAATCAACATTTTAACACATTAATATTGTGCAGAAACATGATAAAATTGTGACAACTGCCACTTTACGGTAACTTTCTTACATTTAAAGTACTCATTTTAGCTACATTTTTATGCATTTTGAACACTCGAACTGCGTATTTCGTGACATACACCTAGAATACTCATGGAATACTTATTTAGGATGCATATGATTCATTTTTATTAAGTACATTTGAAACAGTTTAAACAATGCATCGAAACTACTAGAAAAGCATCTAGTAAACTAGTATTCTGACGAAAACGCAGAATCTGCAAAAATCATCTAAAAGACATCTTTAGGACTTAGACGAAGGTCCAACATCTAATATATATTAAACCCTAACTAGGAATGCAAGGGTTTGATTTAAAACCTTTCCGAAGTCCGATTACACTAAAAATTGCCCGAAAAGCACTAAAAGCGACGATTTCAACGCTTTTCCGCAGAAATTACGCAGAAATCAGCTTTCTAATATTTTTACAACATGTAAAAATATTATTTAACATAGAATTCATGTGAGGATACATTCGGGTGTCATCCGAGCCGATAACTACATCAATTCACACAAGTTACACAACTTAGCGTTCAAATAACGTCTAACCGAAACAATTCGAAACGAATACCCGAACAATACCAAATCTTTTTTTTATTTACCATCTAGTGTTAATTGGATCATTATGGACTAGTAATGGTCACTTGACACCTTCTTAACACATTTATACACTTGAAACATTTAAACACCAAAACACCTAAACTTTGCTAAAAGTTTCTAACACTTTAAACACTTAATAACATTTCAACAATTCAAGACCCCCCCCCCCCATGTTGTGAACGTTTTTAAGTGGGTCCCACACCCTTCCCTACTCTTTTTTTTCAACTAGTTACCACAAATATCTAGATATTTTTACTCCATGTTGCAAGTTGATGCAAGTGGTGAAAGATGATCATTACTAACAACTAGTTACTTCATTTTCTAACCATTTCATCACAACTTTTAAACCATCCATTTTCACACACAAACTCTCTCATCATCTTCATCCATTTCACCAAGAACACCATAAAAACCCACTTCACTTTAGTCATTTCTTTGATAATCAAGATGATTTTCTATGGAACCAAAGATGATCTAAAGCACTTACAAGCTAAAGCAAGTATTTTCATCCATTCAAGAGCATTCTACCGTCAAGATCATCATCTTCTTAGTTCTTAATCATCCTCTAGATCATCCCTAGCCTAGTGCTAGAAGTAAGCTTCTAAATCTATTTTTTTTCATACTTATTTATGATTATGATTGTTTTATAACTAGTAAAAAAAAACTAAATAATCATACATAATAATATGAAGATATAAAGAAGCAAAATAATAATCATGATATAAAAGGGTGTTTATGTTGTGATTTATTGATGATTACTTGCATATTTGCTCTAGTTTTGATGATTAGCATACCAATAACTTGTTAGATGATGTTTAAAAACATAATCTAACAAGTGTACATGAAAATGTTTAAGGGTTTTGTTAAACATAAAAGATTAGATGGATGATCATGATCTTTGTTTTTGTTAAGTATATAAAGTTTTTAACTAAAAATAATGCTTTTACAAGATTATGAAAAGTAACATACAAGTTGAGATTTTTATAAAACTTGATGAAACTAGAAGTAAACGTGGATTTTAATCTAGTAAACATATGAAATGATCATACCGAAAACCCTACATAATTAAGAGTTCATCTTGATAAGTTTATGTTATAAATCTCATAAGTTTTTATTAAGAAAACTATGAGAAGATTAGTGGTGATTTTATAAGGAAAAGATATGTTTTTATTAAACATGGAAAAGTTCATATTTCTAATAAAATATGGTAATTTTTTTTCTTAAAAATCATAAGTTATAAAAACTATTATTTTTGACAAAATCTTTATTAGATTAAAAGATTCTAAAGAATAGTTTTTATAAAAGCAAAGTTTGATATAAATATATATTTTGAGAAAATATATATTTAGTTAACTTAACAACTTATGTGCTATGTGTTATTTGTTTGTATTAGTTATATTTATGATAACTAGAAACTTGAATACAATGATACAAATGAACACAATGTACATTTTGACTAAAGTCTTACAAGACTACATTTAAATACATCTTATAAAACACCTTACGGACATTCCAAGCTTTCGAACACAACTTATGGTCAAAACGGACGACGGGCGAATCTATGAACATATCGCCATTCCGAGGAAGTTACTACGACGTTTAGGCGATCTTTCGACACGAATACATACACATCACCGACAACAATATCCGAATGTTTTGAAACTTATAAAAACTATTGTGTATTCTTTTAACTAAAAAGCCTATACTTAGTAATTTTTATAAAAATAAAAGAATATATTTTTAACAAATGGGCTTATCTTATAACAAATGGGCTATTTTACGAATGGGCTTATTTTTAACAAATGGGCTTATTTTATAACAAATGGACTATTTTTACAAATGGGCTTATCATCCTAAATGGGCTTAACATAAATACATGGGCTAAGCCCAACACCAAAACTTATGGGCTAAGCCCACTACCAAACATATGGCCAATAACATTAGGCCCAACACTATTGAGGCCAAACACTATTTAGGCCCAACAATATTTGGGCCCAACACTATTTAGGCCCAACACTATTTTGGCCCAACACTATTTGGGCCCAATCACATGAAATCTTGGGCTAAGCCCAATGACATGTATTTGATAAAAATTACAATTATACAAAGACACGAAATCAAGAAGACAAGACCTGATGATACAACTCACAAGATACAAGATTACCTATATATATATATATATTTGGTGAAATATATATATAACAGTTTAACAATTCATTCATCTAATACACAGTTCAACGAACAATAAAGACATACAAGTCTTACACATATTTAAGACATAAGACTTGTACTCAAGTCATTTACAAAGACCGAAGTGTCTAACAAATATAGAACGTTTGTAGGTTGTGACACTATTCAGGACGACCGTACATCAGATCACAGTTACTTACCATTCACGGACGCAATTCTGTGAGTTCATGTCCCCTATTCATTTAAATGTTTTACAACTTTACAACTATCGGGGAAAATACATGTTCAACGTATGTTAAAGTTAGGGAATGAAACACCTTAGATCATGTGCGAATTAGGGTTATACATCTAAGCACCATTAATCCAGTTTGGACCTAGGTACAAGTGGTTAGATCTAATGGGTTTTGGCGAGCCCCACTCTTGGTCGTGGACCCATACGGAAGAGTGCTTTTGTGTCCCAGTCGATAGGAATCGGCATAAAATCGTCTAGGGTTGGATTGCTTCCTAATTCGTCACACATATTAATGTCCTCGCGAAACATTAATGATCAACGATTTCATTGACGCTTGACATACTACATCATTACATACAGATACATCTTATACAACTCACATTTTATGGATACAGTTTATACAACTCACATTTTATGGATACATTTTATACAACTCACATTTTACAGATAAATTTCATACAAATCCCGTTTTACAAATACATCTCATACAACTAAACTGCATGAACTCGCCAACTTTTGTTGATGTTTTCAAACTTAACATGTATTTCAGGAAATTAGTGGACCATGCAGACATTTCAATCAAGGAAAGCAAGTATCAAGACTCCATGCCACCATTTGAAGGGTTTGCTCATTATATACCGCCTCTTTGCGGTGATATAGTGGTCAAAGCCTTAACATTTTAAGACTTACATTTTAATGTATAAAACAATGACAACTTATTTTCATTTGATGGTTTGTAACCAATACGTTTAACTTATGTTGCGTTCTTTTGAAACGATTATGACAATGGCATTGGAGCTTGTTTTTATTCATTTAGTATGTTCACTTATATTGTTATGCAATGAGAACCGATCAGATCACACCTCGCGCTTCTGCTACGAGCGGGTGTGACAGATTGGTATCAGAGCATCGATTGTAGTGAACCAGGATTCTTTCTCGAGTCTAAGTCTACAATCACTAGGGACCTCTCACGAAAACCTCTTGTTCATGTTGAACAGATTATAAATAAAATTGGACAGGTCAAAAGGTTTTCATTGCATAAACATTTTTCAAGGTCCACTACAACAAAAATTCAATTCATATAAATCAAGCGAGGACATTTCCATGGGTGAAGTCTATGAGAAATAGACATATTACATTAACAGACTATGTGCCTACAACACATTACATTATCAGTTTACGCATTATAAACAGTTTACAAGTTCAGCTTATACAAGATAGAAATCCTTGATTGATAGGATTTTACATGATTATACATATAAGTTATTCATATATGTGTTGTACGAAATATTTGGCAAGAACAAAATGCCTTCGACTTCGAATTCCATTGTCATCCTTGACACGCATAACATGGTTAAGACACAACATCTTTTACACAAAGACATGATACTTTATTTCAAAACACAACATAATTTATACAATACATCTTCCGTGAGAATATCGACCTCACGTCTATTGCGGAGATTATGGCGAACGTGGTTCCTAAGTAAGAACATAAAGCATTAATCCCGTGGAAGATGGTGCTTTCTCGCGGATGCTGAGATGCCTGACTTCAGTTATGACGACGAGGCGGAGGTGGTAACCTTGGACAACAACTCCATTAGTAGGACGAGATCCCTGTGACTCATACCAATCAAGGTTGATATACTCTTGTCCCTACAAAGAAGATGAAGTACTCATCTTGGAGGTGCCCCTCCAGTTGTTATTTTTTTACGAATTCTCTCAAATGTTATTTCATTTAACGTGGTGCCATTCCGCGAGTAATGACAACGGACGTTGACACATGAACTATCATGAAGTTCCCTTCTGTGTTAAACATAGACAATAGTGTCCTCTCTCTGACTGATCATCTGCTTTGAACGAGAGAATGCTAGGGTGACCATGCAAGGCAATTTATTATTACGGGGGGCCCACGTAATAACAACTTGTAGTGCATGGGAATCCTGGTGGACTCTGCGGGTCAAGCTAATGATCACTGTTCATTCAAGAATTTTAAGCTGTTACTTAAAATTCAGTCTTTTCTGTCCAATAGAACACTAACCGAGATGGTTACTATTACACCCTACAATACAATACAGGAAGACGATACATATTGTTCGAACCTAACATTCGATCTACAACACAAATTGTTCGAGACTAGTCATCTAAACAAACAAAACTTGTTAGCCACTCATGGAGGATTTTTCCTCAACATTCTCGACTTCTTGTACGTGTGTTGGTTTCCTTGGTGTCTATGGCACCTTATCTTATTTATTGGAAATGAATACAATAAATTCTGTCGTTTGACATTTGTCTTATCCAAAGGGATAGTATGGCATGAGCCATGCTACAACCCCCTCATTGCATTCTATTCGACATCTATGGAGATTTTTTAATGATCTCATTGGAGCTCGTGAAGCTCAAGCACTATTACCATATTCGTCACATGGACCAGCGACAAAGGAATCTCTCTACTTCGGATGATAAAAGCCTATGTAGTATGGAATGCATACTATAGGGACGGATACCACTGGTTGGTTTCCCCTCCTCAACGAATTAATTCGTTTTTCACTTAGACATATGACCAATATACGCAAGAGGCACTGCACATTTTGGTTTCAGTTATCCGCATTATCATTTATTCAAACATGTATGAACAATACGATCTTGAGGATTTTATGACCAATTTCCTTCTTCATTCTTGGGCACATGATAGACTATATTTATCCAAAATATATGTCTAGATTCTTTTAATGTTGTATATTAAAAAGATCATGGAGCCAAGAGGATGGTCTACACCCAAAAAGGGGTTAACTAATCAACATCTCACAGTCAAACTGAAGTTCTTATGGAATAACACGAGGATGCAGAAATTGCACAACATGAGATTAATCGGGACGACACTAGTGACGGTACTGGTGGTACTGGTAGTTCAGGTGATTCAAATTCCGATGGATCAGGAATGAGTAGCAATGCCACACCAGAAGATGCGACCACACAAGGCCTTAATTTTAAGACTTTTCGGACTGTAAGCGGCAAGACCTCGTTAATATGAGAGGTGCGGTAGGTTCTGTCTGCCACGTAAAGAGAATGAAGTCGGTTAGTCATACTAGGAAGCGCATTCCTGAGTAGACAATTAGAAACACAGAGAGTCTCCTGCTGAACACAACCTTAACTTAGTGGAATCTCCAAGTACAAACGCTAGGAAGTGATACTGTGAAGAGGTTGTCGGGGGAAGAACTCAAGGATCTCATGTGAGAAGAGTATTGCTCGCAGATTTAAATTCAAAGGTTGGAAACAAAATTCTAGAACTCGATCGTGATTAGAGCCAATGTTGTTGATTACACTCGAGGCTTTCACGATCTCTCAAGGGTTGTTTCCAAACTGGGTAACACCCGAATTTAAACGCATTGAGCGTTACATTTAGGATTTAGCCTCTGAGATCCGAGGCATGACCACATCATCCCACTCTACCTCGATCACTTAAACAGTAGTTACCCGACATGTTTCTTACCAATCAAAATCATGCATGCGAAATGAGTTTCATGGCTAGTGACGGGATTGTCCTAGCTACAATTAGGGACTGGATTATCCTACAACTAAACATAGGGAGTGGGCTATCCTACATCTAAACATACGGATTGGGTTATCCAATATCTAAACATATGGATTGGGTTATCCTACATCTAAACATATGGATTGGGTTATCCTACGTCTAAACATATGGATTGGGTTATCCTACATCTAAACATATGGATTGGGTTATCCTACATCTAAACATATGGATTGGGTTATCCTACATCTAAACATATGGATTGGGTTATCCTACATCTAAACATATGGATTGGGTTATCCTACATCTAAACATATGGATTGGGTTATCCTACATTTAAACATAGGGATTCCTAAAACTATACAGTGAAGTACTCGTCACACAGAATTCCAAATGTACTTGGCCTAGAGCCAAGTAAGCTAGATGTCCCCTCACTCTATAGAATCGACATACGGTAAACTAGTTGAGTTAGGGGAAGTTATTAGAGAATGTTCCTTGGAACTTGGCGAGCGAAAATTCAATATCGATCTCTTACTCGTTGTGTTGGGTAGTTTCGACGTAGCGGTTGGCATGGATTGGTTATCCAATAACCAAGCCGAATTCTTTTGTCATGAAAAGGTCATTTGCCTACCACTACTGAACAAAGAGACACTTGTTATTCATGGAGAGAAGCACGACACTCCATTATGGATCATCAATTGCATGAAGGACAGAACGTTCAGAATGTGCATAGAGTACATAGAGTTGAATAAACTCACCATCAAGGATCGGTATCCACTACCGAGGATTGATGATTTATTCGATCAATTACAAGGTTCAAGCTTCTACTCCAAAATAGACCTATGATCGGGGTATCACCAATTACGAATTTAAGAGGAAGGCGTACCGAAAACGGCTTTTCAGACTCATTATGGTCATTACGAGTTTCTCGTTATACCTTTTAGTTTAACAAGCACGCCTGCGGTCTTCATGTACTTAATGAACCGCATGTGCAATCCATACTTCGAAAAATTCATCATAGTGTTCATTGACGACATTTTGATATACTCACGATTGACAGACGAGCACGAACAACATTTGAAGACCATTTTAGAACTACTCAAGAAGGAGACACTATACACAAAATTTTCCAAATGCGAGTTTTGGATTCGTGAAGTACAATTTCTCGAGCATATAGTGAATGAGAAAGGCATTCAAGTATACACCTCGAAGATCGAAGCAATTAAACACTGTGAAGCACCCAAGACTCCAACTGAAGTCCAATAATTTTTTGGGATTAGCGGGGTACTATCGGAGATTTATCGAAGTTCTTCTAAAAATGCTCAACCGCTAACCTCCGTCATACAAAAAGACAATAAATTCGCCCCAAATCGAGAAACAAGAAGAATCATTTCAACTACTCAAGGATAAGTTGTGCGAGGCACCAATCTTATCACTACCCGATGGTACCGATGACTTTGTAGTTCATTGTGATGCTTCGCATCAAGCATTTGGTTGCGTACTTATCCAACGGGAAAAAGTTATCTCGTACACATCACTTCAACTGAAAGTGCATGAAAAGAACTATACCACTCGCGACCTCGAGTTAGGCACGGTGGTATTCGCTTTGAAAATATGGCGACATTACTTATATGGTACCCAATGCACTATTTTCACAGATCATAAAGGTCTTCAACACATATTCAACCAAAAAGAATTAAATATGCGTCAACGACGTTGGATTGAATTGTTGAACGACTATGAATGTGGAATAAAGTACCATCCGGGCAAGGCAAACGTTGTAGCGGAAGCTTCGAACCGCAAGGAATGAGTTAGAACTTGGAGAGTTCGAGCATTAGAGATGACGATTCACACGGATCTTACCACACGAGTTCATGATGCACAACAAGAAGCACTTAAGAAAGAACATTTTCGAGCAGAAACACTTGAGTCACAGAAAAACAATTAGTACCGAAAGAAGATGGAACTTTATACTCTGTGGGTAGAATTTGAGTTCCACTCTTTGGCGGCCTTCGAGATGATATTTTTGAGGAAGCACATAGGCCCAAGTATTGAAAGAATACTATTGGTGGCCTAACCTCAAAAGTAATATCGGGACTTATGTTGAAGAATGCTTGACCGGTGCTTAAGTCAAAGCTGAATATCAGAAACCCTCGGACTTGTTACAACAACTCGAGATTCCCATTTGGAAATGGGAACACATATCGATGGACTTCATTACGAAGTTAGCCAGGACCTCAAGAGGCCACGACATCATATGGGTAACCGTCGATAGATTGACAAAGTCCGCACACTTCTTGCCGATTCAGGAGAAGGATAGCACAGGGAAACTAGCAGAACTCTATCTCAAAGAAATAGTGGCTCGTCATGGAGTGACTATTTCAATCATCTCAGACCGAGACGTTCGCTTTATTTCAATAATTTGGAAGTCATTCCAACAGGCCTTTGGATCTCATTTAAATCTAAGCACGACCTTTCATCCACAAACTGACGGCCAGAGTGAATGGACAATCCAAGCACTCGAAGACATGCTTCGTGCGTGTGTTATGGATTTAAGCGGAAACTGGGATACTCATCTACCATTGGTTGAGTTTTCCTACAACAACAGCTACCATACAAGTATCCAAGCTGCACCGTTTGAAGCTCTTTATGGTCGAAAGTGTCTCCCTCCGCTATGTTGGGCGGAAGCGGGCGATAAACAACTAATTGGTCCGGAATTAGTCCAAGAGACTACGACGGAAATATTTCAGATTAGAGACCGTATCAAGGCGGCTCGGGATCGACAAGAGGGCTACGCAGACAAGAGATGGAAGCCATTATCTTTCAAGGTCGGAGACAAAGTCTTCTTGAAAGTCTCACCTTGGAAGGGCGTAGCAAGGTTTGGTAAGCTTAGAAAGCTTAACCCTCGATATGTAGGACCATTTATAATCCTAGAAAAGATCGACACTGTTGCCTACAAAGCTGAAGTTACCATAAGAACTTAGTAGTGTGCACAACACGTTTCATGTGTCGAATCTCAAGAAGAGACCAACGCAAGAAACAATTATCATCTCGGAGGATGAGATTCACATTGATAGAAAACTCCAATTCACCAAAGCACCTGTTGAGGTCATGGACCGGAAGGTCCAGAAAACACAAATGAGTCGTAACATATTAGTAAAAATTCGTTGGAACTCTCGACACAGATTCGAATATACTTGGGAATGTGAAAATCAAATCAAAACCAAAATACCCCGACCTGTTCGAGAATACTCCTGCAAAGGATGACTCATCTTGAATTTCGGGACGAAATTCTCAATAACAGGGGGAGAATGTGACAACTGCCACTTTACGGTAACTTTCTTACATTTAAAGTACTCATTTTAGCTACATTTTTATGCATTTTGAACACTCGAACTGCGTATTTCGTGACATACACCTAGAATACTCATGGAATACTTATTTAGGATGCATATGATTCATTTTTATTAAGTACATTTGAAACAGTTTAAACAATGCATCGAAACTACTAGAAAAGCATCTAGTAAACTAGTATTCTGACGAAAACGCAGAATCTGCAAAAATCATCTAAAAGACATCTTTAGGACTTAGACGAAGGTCCAACATCTAATATATATTAAACCCTAACTAGGAATGCAAGGGTTTGATTTAAAACCTTTCCGAAGTCCGATTACACTAAAAATTGCCCGAAAAGCACTAAAAGCGACGATTTCAACGCTTTTCCGCAGAAATTACGCAGAAATCAGCTTTCTAATATTTTTACAACATGTAAAAATATTATTTAACATAGAATTCATGTGAGGATACATTCGGGTGTCATCCGAGCCGATAACTACATCAATTCACACAAGTTACACAACTTAGCGTTCAAATAACGTCTAACCGAAACAATTCGAAACGAATACCCGAACAATACCAAATCTTTTTTTTTATTTACCATCTAGTGTTAATTGGATCATTATGGACTAGTAATGGTCACTTGACACCTTCTTAACACATTTATACACTTGAAACATTTAAACACCAAAACACCTAAACTTTGCTAAAAGTTTCTAACACTTTAAACACTTAATAACATTTCAACAATTCAAGACCCCCCCCCCCCATGTTGTGAACGTTTTTAAGTGGGTCCCACACCCTTCCCTACTCTTTTTTTTCAACTAGTTACCACAAATATCTAGATATTTTTACTCCATGTTGCAAGTTGATGCAAGTGGTGAAAGATGATCATTACTAACAACTAGTTACTTCATTTTCTAACCATTTCATCACAACTTTTAAACCATCCATTTTCACACACAAACTCTCTCATCATCTTCATCCATTTCACCAAGAACACCATAAAAACCCACTTCACTTTAGTCATTTCTTTGATAATCAAGATGATTTTCTATGGAACCAAAGATGATCTAAAGCACTTACAAGCTAAAGCAAGTATTTTCATCCATTCAAGAGCATTCTACCGTCAAGATCATCATCTTCTTAGTTCTTAATCATCCTCTAGATCATCCCTAGCCTAGTGCTAGAAGTAAGCTTCTAAATCTATTTTTTTTCATACTTATTTATGATTATGATTGTTTTATAACTAGTAAAAAAAAACTAAATAATCATACATAATAATATGAAGATATAAAGAAGCAAAATAATAATCATGATATAAAAGGGTGTTTATGTTGTGATTTATTGATGATTACTTGCATATTTGCTCTAGTTTTGATGATTAGCATACCAATAACTTGTTAGATGATGTTTAAAAACATAATCTAACAAGTGTACATGAAAATGTTTAAGGGTTTTGTTAAACATAAAAGATTAGATGGATGATCATGATCTTTGTTTTTGTTAAGTATATAAAGTTTTTAACTAAAAATAATGCTTTTACAAGATTATGAAAAGTAACATACAAGTTGAGATTTTTATAAAACTTGATGAAACTAGAAGTAAACGTGGATTTTAATCTAGTAAACATATGAAATGATCATACCGAAAACCCTACATAATTAAGAGTTCATCTTGATAAGTTTATGTTATAAATCTCATAAGTTTTTATTAAGAAAACTATGAGAAGATTAGTGGTGATTTTATAAGAAAAAGATATGTTTTTATTAAACATGGAAAAGTTCATATTTCTAATAAAATATGGTAATTTTTTTTCTTAAAAATCATAAGTTATAAAAACTATTATTTTTGACAAAATCTTTATTAGATTAAAAGATTCTAAAGAATAGTTTTTATAAAAGCAAAGTTTGATATAAATATATATTTTGAGAAAATATATATTTAGTTAACTTAACAACTTATGTGCTATGTGTTATTTGTTTGTATTAGTTATATTTATGATAACTAGAAACTTGAATACAATGATACAAATGAACACAATGTACATTTTGACTAAAGTCTTACAAGACTACATTTAAATACATCTTATAAAACACCTTACGGACATTCCAAGCTTTCGAACACAACTTATGGTCAAAACGGACGACGGGCGAATCTATGAACATATCGCCATTCCGAGGAAGTTACTACGACGTTTAGGCGATCTTTCGACACGAATACATACACATCACCGACAACAATATCCGAATGTTTTGAAACTTATAAAAACTATTGTGTATTCTTTTAACTAAAAAGCCTATACTTAGTAATTTTTATAAAAATAAAAGAATATATTTTTAACAAATGGGCTTATCTTATAACAAATGGGCTATTTTACGAATGGGCTTATTTTTAACAAATGGGCTTATTTTATAACAAATGGACTATTTTTACAAATGGGCTTATCATCCTAAATGGGCTTAACATAAATACATGGGCTAAGCCCAACACCAAAACTTATGGGCTAAGCCCACTACCAAACATATGGCCAATAACATTAGGCCCAACACTATTGAGGCCAAACACTATTTAGGCCCAACAATATTTGGGCCCAACACTATTTAGGCCCAACACTATTTTGGCCCAACACTATTTGGGCCCAATCACATGAAATCTTGGGCTAAGCCCAATGACATGTATTTGATAAAAATTACAATTATACAAAGACACGAAATCAAGAAGACAAGACCTGATGATACAACTCACAAGATACAAGATTACCTATATATATATATATATTTGGTGAAATATATATATAACAGTTTAACAATTCATTCATCTAATACACAGTTCAACGAACAATAAAGACATACAAGTCTTACACATATTTAAGACATAAGACTTGTACTCAAGTCATTTACAAAGACCGAAGTGTCTAACAAATATAGAACGTTTGTAGGTTGTGACACTATTCAGGACGACCGTACATCAGATCACAGTTACTTACCATTCACGGACGCAATTCTGTGAGTTCATGTCCCCTATTCATTTAAATGTTTTACAACTTTACAACTATCGGGGAAAATACATGTTCAACGTATGTTAAAGTTAGGGAATGAAACACCTTAGATCATGTGCGAATTAGGGTTATACATCTAAGCACCATTAATCCAGTTTGGACCTAGGTACAAGTGGTTAGATCTAATGGGTTTTGGCGAGCCCCACTCTTGGTCGTGGACCCATACGGAAGAGTGCTTTTGTGTCCCAGTCGATAGGAATCGGCATAAAATCGTCTAGGGTTGGATTGCTTCCTAATTCGTCACACATATTAATGTCCTCGCGAAACATTAATGATCAACGATTTCATTGACGCTTGACATACTACATCATTACATACAGATACATCTTATACAACTCACATTTTATGGATACAGTTTATACAACTCACATTTTATGGATACATTTTATACAACTCACATTTTACAGATAAATTTCATACAAATCCCGTTTTACAAATACATCTCATACAACTAAACTGCATGAACTCGCCAACTTTTGTTGATGTTTTCAAACTTAACATGTATTTCAGGAAATTAGTGGACCATGCAGACATTTCAATCAAG
The DNA here is from genome assembly GCF_002127325.2 of Helianthus annuus. Classification (NCBI taxonomy): domain Eukaryota; kingdom Viridiplantae; phylum Streptophyta; class Magnoliopsida; order Asterales; family Asteraceae; genus Helianthus; species Helianthus annuus. The sequence goes on from NC_035434.2 coordinate 90,017,158, forward strand.
GAAAGCAAGTATCAAGACTCCATGCCACCATTTGAAGGGTTTGCTCATTATATACCGCCTCTTTGCGGTGATATAGTGGTCAAAGCCTTAACATTTTAAGACTTACATTTTAATGTATAAAACAATGACAACTTATTTTCATTTGATGGTTTGTAACCAATACGTTTAACTTATGTTGCGTTCTTTTGAAACGATTATGACAATGGCATTGGAGCTTGTTTTTATTCATTTAGTATGTTCACTTATATTGTTATGCAATGAGAACCGATCAGATCACACCTCGCGCTTCCGCTACGAGCGGGTGTGACAAAAATGGTCCTGAATGTTTTCCTAAGTGTCGGGAATTAAAAGTGTCACAAAAAGATACATAAAGCACACTAAACTGTAAGGTTTAGCACTTTAACGAATTAGTATCTAACCGAACAACCGGACACTACCCGAAACACCAAATTTACACTAGAAGCATTGTTTTAATGTTTCCAAGCTAGTTATGATCCCCGAACATCATAACACCTCCTAAAAATATCTACTAACTGAAAACACGTAACGAATACTTGAACTTGAACTAGATTGCAACTAAATGATTAAACCTACTCTACATACCCCCCCCCCCCACCTAGTAATTAGCCATACTTGGCCCCTTACCTCAAGATTTTATTTCATTTAAAAATTAGATCTTGTCTTGCTTTGTGTAACACATTATACAATGGATGATCACATGAGATGGTTATAAGGAAAGACTTGAAGGACTTAAGCTCATTCATCACCCACTCTCTCCCCCCTCTTGCTCACTCTTGGCCGAACACACACTCACACACATCCATCATCATTCAATCTTCTTCATCCATTCCAAGCATTCACAAAGGTGTTAGAGTCCATACAAGGAAGCTTGGTGGCTTTGGATATTGAAGGACCTTCTCTACTTGCTTTTATCCACTCATTTTCTACACTTGATTCATCCCTAGCCCTGAGCTAGTGGTAAGATCTTTGAACACTCCATATTACTTCTATTTTAGTAGGTTAAAAGATGTTACATGTTGATTATTATGAAGAACACTAAGAATCACAAGAAATAAACATGAACATAAGCTTAAATTATAACAAATCATGTTATTTATGTGTTATTATACTTGATGATTATTGTTAGCTTGTGTAAATGATGTAGATCATCATATGATCTTGCTAGATCATGATTAAAAACATGATATGGCAAGATGAGAGGATGATTATGTTAAGAAATCAATAGATCATCCTTATGTAATCATGGACTTGAAATAAGAAAGTTGTTTTTCTTGTAAAATGATGATCAAAGTAAGTTGTGATACTTGTAGATCTAGAAATTTTATGGATGGTTTCTAAAGAAACCGGGGTAAAAATATAAGTTTCGTTAAAACTTGGTTCTTACATGAGTAAACACTATTTTTGGTGGTTAAACAAGTGTAGAAACACTTGTGTAACAATAAAATTTCATAAAGAAACATTTTTTTAAAACATGATTACAAGTTGTAAAAATCTAAGTCTTTCAAGAATGATGAATTTTATATAAACAACCACACTTTAAAGGGTAACTAAACTCACTAAACACCCTACCAAGTTACTACAAGTTTTCATAAACTTTCAAGTTCATGAAGTAATAGATTAAGCATGATTTTGGCAAGATTGGTAAGTATAAGATGTTTAGGGTTGATTGTGAATTGATTGTGATGATTTTACAAAAGAAAATGATATGCTTGAAAGCATGGAAACCTTCGTTTTTAGGGGAAACTATGGCAAAATTTTCTAAAAATATAAACACTTAGAAGAATATTTTCATACAAATATTTACAAGTGTATTTTAACCATGAGTTTTCCGTATAAACTTTGCCATAATTTTTTGTTACAAAAATACAAATATTGGAGGTTGGTTTTTATAAATAAAAGTGGCTAGATATATATTTAGAATATATATATATATATATATACACACACACACACATTAAAGACACACATGTGTGATTATTTGTATACTCTGTGTAATAGTTATATTATTTTAGGACTTAAAATAATATAACACATTAAAACTCTAAGAATCCAAAATATTACCAAAATGTCAAGGAATAATTATACAAGTTACACACAAAATATTCGCAAAACCGAACAAGCAATGTAACTTACAAAATATTCCGGAATTAAATTCACAAGTATATTTGATAAATAATATTTTGGACGCAAGGAACGAAAAATATGATTTTTATGATTACCACAAAGTTATATCATATTTTGACAAAGGAAAATATAGCATTTTTGACAAATATAAATATGATAAAAACCAAAGAGAAATAAAGATAAACTTCATTCAATCCTTCACAATATTCAACATTACAATATATAGAGATAAACATAACCATAAACCCTAAAGCCCATAAGTAATGGGTTGGGCCTAAAATGTCTGGTTTATAACACTCCCCCTCAGACATTTAGAATTATACACAGTTTAACAACGTACTTCAGGATGATGTTAAATAGGTACTTCAGGACCTGAATAAATAAACTGATACTACTGGATCAGCTATGCTGCCTCATTAAAAACCTTACTAAGAAAACCCAGTGGGACAAAACTTAGTTAAGGGAAAAAGAGTACAGCATGTATAATTCTCCCCCTGAACTCAACAAACATCTTTCAATCTACGAAGACCGATCTTGTGTGATAGCTGCTCGAAACTGCTTCTAGGTAAAGATTTCATGAACAGGTCAGCTAGATTTTCACTTGACTTAATCTGGCGAACATCAAATTTCCCCTTCCTTTTGCAAGTCATATGTTGAGAAAAATTTTGATGAGATGTGCTTTGTTCGATCACCCTTGATATAACCTTCTCTGATCTGAGCTATGCAAGCAGCATTGTCTTCATAAATAATTGTCGGCTCCTTCTTGATCTGTTCTAATCCGCATGCTTCTTGTATGTGATTAATCATTGATCTCAACCACACACATTCTCGACCAGCATCATATAGTGCTATTAATTCGGCATGATTTGATGATGTTGCTGTAAGTGTTTGCTTAGTTGACTTCCAAGAAATTGTTGTGCCACCGTATGTGAATACATAACCTGTCTGAGATTTTGCTTTGTGGGGATCTGATAGATATCCGGCATCAGCATACCCAACAAGCTAGGACTTTTGATCTTTCTGATAGAAAAGACCTAAGTCTTGTGTGATGTGTCCCGCAAATATACCGGAATATATGTTTTACACCATTCCAGTGTCTACGTGTTGGATTCGAACTGTATCTCGCTAGTACATGTACTACAAATGCAATGTCAGGTCTTGTGTTATTTGCGAGATACATAAGGGCACCGATCGCGCTTAAGTACGGTACTTCTGGACCAAGTACTTCTTCGCCTTCTTCTTGAGGGCGATAAGGATCCTTGTGTGGATCTAGCGGTCGGACAACCATGGGTACGCTAAACGGATGTGCTTTATCCATATTGAAACGTACTAACATCTTCTGGATATAGTTTGATTGATGGACAAATGTGCCATTGCACAAATACTCAAATTGTAGTCCGATACATAATTTTGTCATACCAAGATCTTTCATCTCAAATTCCTTCTTTAACAAATGAGCAGCTTTCTCTATCTCTTCAGGAGATCTGATGATGTTGATATCGTCAACATAGGCTGCTATTAATTTGAGAGTAATCGTTTTATAAAGACACATGGATTGATTACATCAGAATTGTATCCTTCCTTTTCGAGATATTCACTAAGTCGATTGTACCAGATATGACCAGATTGTTTGAGACCATATAAAGATCTCTGGAGCTTTATAGAACACATATCTCGAGGTGTTGATTTTAATGTTTCAGGCAATATTAATCCTTTAGGGATTTTCATGTAGATGTCATTTTCAAGTGTCCCGTATAAGTATGCAGTGACGACATCCATTAGTCTCATATGAAGTCCTTCAGAGATTGTGAGGCCGATTAAGAACCTAAGGGTTATCGCATCCAATACAGGGGAATACGTTTCCTCATAATCAACTCCTGGGATTTGGGAAAACCCTTGTGCTACAAGTCGAGCCTTATATCGCATAATCTCATTCTTTTCATTTCTCTGTATTGCAAACACCCATTTATAACCTACTGGTTTGACGTCTATGGGCGTTCGGACTACAGGTCCGAAAACATGTGGCTTTTCGAGCGAATTTAATTCGGCATTTATGGCTTCTTGCCATCTTAGCCAATCATTTCTGTGCATGCACTCTTCTAAAGTTTTAGGTACGTAATCATTTTCATTGATTACATCCGTTGCTATAGCATATGCGAATATATCATCAACACGTGTTTTATTCCGGTTCCACATTGTACTATCTTGTACATAATTAATAGAGATCTCATTTTCATTCGGTACCAGTGTTTCTTCTGAAACTTCATTTTCCTCTGCATTGATAGTTGTCTCTTCTAGGACATTTACCTCTACCGGGGTTTCACTTACAATCTTTTGTGAGTTTTCACCAACTGCGTTACTTTGCTCTTTTCATTTTCGTGGGTTTTTGTCTTTGGAACCTATTGGTCTCCCACACTTTCGTTGTATAGTAATCTCTTCTGGGATTACTTCTATTCGAGCAGGTGCATTTGATGCTGGTACATGTGACTTTGTCACTCTATTCATGTCTGGTAATTCATTCGCTATTCTTTGCAAATGTATAATCTTTTGGACTTCATATTCACATTGACCACTTCGGGGGTCGAGATTTGATAGCGATGATGCATTCCACTTTATTTCTTGTGTTACCAGTCTTTCTTTGTCCTTATCTCCCCCTAAGACTGGGAACATTGTTTCATCAAAATGACAGTCAGCATACCGTGCTGTAAACATGTCTCCCGTCATTGGTTCTAAATATTTAATTATGGACGGGGAGTTAAAACCAATATAGATACCCAGTCTTTTTTGAGGTCCCATTGTAGTACGTTGAGGTGGCGGTATTGGTACATATACCGCACAACCAAAAATTCGAAGGTGGGACAAACTTGGTTCTCATCCGGAGACCAGTTGCAATGGGGAGTATTCATGATCAGCAGTTGGTCTCAATCTAATTAGTGCAGCGGCATGCAAGATAGCATGACCCCATGCAGAAGATGGTAATTTACATCTCATTAAGAGTGGTCTAGCGATTATTTGTAATCGTTTAATCAGAGATTGAGCTAAACCGTTTTGTGTGTGAACATGAGGTACTGAATGTTCAACATTGATCCCAATTGACATACAATAGTCATTAAAAACTTGAGATGTGAACTCTCCCGCATTATCCATCCGGATGTTTTTAATTTGATTATCCGGGAATTTGCTCTGAATTGTATGATTTGAGCTAAAAGTCGGGCAAATGCTACATTTCGAGTAACTAAAAGGCTCACGTGTGACCACCTTGAGGATGCGTCAATTAAGACCAACAAATAGTGGAATGGTCCACACGAAGGATGAATGGGCCCACAAATATCCCCTTGGATTCTTTCTAAAAATGATGGGGTTTCATGTATCAATTTAGTTTGTGAGGCCGAGTTATAAGTTTGCCTAGAGAGCATGCTGCACATGATAAGTCTTGTGGTAGCAAAACTTTTAAGTTTTTGAGAGGGTGCCTGGTTGCACTTTTGATTATTCGCCTCATCATTATGCTACCAGGGTGACCTGTATGATTCGATAGGATTGATATTAGTACAATATAATCCAGAGGATAAGGCTTCTAATGGTTCGACAATTGTTTCTTGGCCATTTTTGTTTGAAGTAATTTGAAGATATTCAATTTTATGTTTAGATATTGTTTTTAGGTGGTAACCGTTTTTTTCGAATATCTTTAAAGCTAAGTAAATTTCTTCTGGATTTACTAGAATATAATGCATTATCAATAGTTAATTGGGTACCCGAAGATAATGTTATGTGTGCTCTGCCGGAGCCTTCGATAAGGTTACTGACACCAGATATAGTACTAATCGGTGTCTTTGCCGGAGACAAATCAGAGAAAAGTTTCATATCTTTGAGAATAGTGTTAGTACTACCGATATCTACCAGACATTCATCACCAATAATAGCTCTGCTGGAGCTAGTATACATATTTCTTCTGGAAATAATAAAACAAGTTAAGTATAAGAAATTGCATGTTTGAGTATGATAAAAACATCATGCAACTATAAATCAAACATCACTAGGTTTTAAATGAAACCATAACAATAGTTCAAATAGTCTAAAAAATCATCACATAACACGCATTTAATGATTTTGTAGTATGAGCTTGTTGTTTTGTTCCGCGACCAACAAACATGATATTAACTCAGAATATTTTGTAAAATTACGTTCCCTGTACTGCTGCGCCAGGAGCATGTTGGATAAATGGAACGTTGAGATAGTTTGCTCAATCATGTCTTTGTCAGTGATTTGTTCACCGCATAATTTAAGCTTTGTACTCACTAACAGTCTTATGATCTCGTAGCCTTAAATGAACCCACTTGTAGCGAGTTTTAGAGAGTAAGACCAACTTCAGGTGGTCAAATCTTTCTTGAATGTTTTTCCATAACTCGAGAGGGTCCTCGACAGTACGGTTTTCCCTCTCTAGGTCTTCATGAATATGAAGACGAAGGAATGCCATAGCTTTAGTTTTTTCTTGAAGAGGCGTTTTATTCCCATCAATGATTATCTCCCCCAGACTCATTGCTTCTAGATGGGTTTTAGCATCAAAAGCCCACGAGGGGTAGTTGTTGCCCGAGATTTCAAGTGCAGTGAATTTAAGATTTGATAAGTTCGACATTTTGTATACAAAGGAAAGAATCATTTATTTAAAAACAAGCCGCAATATAAAATATATATTATAGGAGAACTTCAGGTTCTCTATAGGTAGAACGGCAGGTTCTATACTTTACGTCGGTTTAATAATAGAGTAAGAAACAAAGTGGAATTCTATGTTGAATCTTCAATACACTGTATGATTTCGTATTGTAAATATAAATTGTGTTTTGATAATTTAAGTAAATATTTGAAATATAATAAAATATATGAAATTTTAATTAAATATGTGAATATATTAAACATGTAGTTGGAGAACAAGAATCTTCCCAATTGTTAACATTGTTAGAAATCGGAATAAGTGGATCCGAAATAGTGATTCCATTAGTTCCACACCAGTTTGAAATTTGCTCCTTCATGGCAGTATTTGGCATCAATAATGATTTAATATCTTAATGTTCACCGTCCCATTAACCATGACAAACTCGAAATATACAATATAATAAGTTTGCATTATTCTATATATATTAAAATATATTAAATACTACATTTGTATCCCATTTATCTAATAATATGAAACAGCTGTATATTATTTCATTAATATTTAATAAATCAATTCCTTCTTCATATATAATCTAATCAAGGAGAAACATCAACATATCCACCAAACAAATCACCGATCATTGGACCAAAAATAATACCCACCAGATCAACTGGGTTTCATGGTGGTGGCCCGCCAGAAAAAAAAACAAGAGCAAGACTTTTGGTGCTCGGTAACAGAGAATAAGAACAAGATGTCGATCGGGTTTTTGGTTTGGGTTTTGGGTTTGGGTTTTTGGTTGTCGAAAACCCGAACAAGAACAACAGTGTGGGTGTTAATGGTTACCGAACAAGGATTTGCAAGTTACGAACGGTCCGTCGAGCCAGACTTAGAGGTTGGTCGGCCTTGCGTCGCCGATCACCGGAGAAAAAAACGGACAGGTACAACTAACTGGATGGTCACGCCAACGGGCTGGTTCACACATAAACGAGTTGAAGACGCGGCGGCGATTTCTACGGTTATGGCTACATATGAACCAGAAACAACTTTCATGTGTTGGTTGTGTCTCCCGCAGTTGCAAGCTTGTGAGCGGCAGACGAAGGTGTGACGCACAAGGAGTCAGAATGTCGATGATTTTGGAGCGAGGTTTTATTCAGTGTTTATGTGATTAAAAGAGGATGGCCGGACAGACTAGTCGTCCCGCATAAATTGGTGGGTGGTATTTTTCTTAGGGTTTTTTTCTCTTGGTTGGTTTTTGGGTTTCATTCACTAGGGCAGTTCTTTGTGAAACAAAAATAATTATTACGTTTATGTACTAATTCACAAAAACAGGGCAGTCCTAGTTTGTTCTAAATTTCAAAAGAAAATTGCAGAAAAATTGATAGTGTACCCGGATTTGATGAACGTCAATTTATCTGAATCCAAGCAGGTAAATTCCCTGATGAATAGAGCGATCATGCTAATAACGTGATAAAAACCAAAGAGAAATAAAGATAAACTTCATTCAATCCTTCACAATATTCGACATGACAATATATAGAGATAAACATAACCATAAACCCTAAAGCCCATAAGTAATGGGTTGGGCCTAAAATGTCTGGTTTATAACAATATATATATATATATATATATATATATATTCTTAAGAATTATTAGAAAATATATTATTTTGGGAAAAATATATATATTTTCTTGAGTAAACATGAAATACATTATTTTTGGATAAAAATAAGTTTATATGTATTTTCTAAAGTTAGACTTGAAAATATATTATTTTGGAACTATAAATATTTTGCCAAGAGAAAAATTATAAATAATTTTTCTAAGTAGTATTTCTTAAATGTATATATTTTGGAAATATATATATTGGTGGACTTCTATTAGAAACAATATTCCGGAAGGTTTAATATAAATTCAAGTATATGAATACTTAATGAATACCATAAAATACGTATTCTCACGCGTATAAATACACACCGGAATACGACACCAAAACATGGCAAGATATACTAATACAAGAATACGAATACGCATGTATAAGATACCCCCATCCTTGGGAAGGAAATACAAGTATCAATACTTGGGAAGTATTAAGTTAATATATATTGTTTAACAAATATTCCAAAATGTAATAAATATAATTTAAGTTAAAGTATTAATTATTTTGACAATAATTATATAACTTGTAATAATACCAAGGGCATGGAAGAAACATAACTCAAAGACACTAATACTAAACCAAGGCACGACCCGTTCGTCTGATAGACATTAGTACGTTGTAGGTAGTCGTGTTCACCGGAGAAGTACGAGTTATGATTGTTGAAGACGCAAAACTGTGAGTTCATGTCCCCCTTCTCTTTTAACTGTTTTCAGTTTTATAACTTCGGAGGTGAAATACATGTTACAACTGTTTACAAATGTTTTATACATGGTATGGTTAGCTAAGGAAGGGTACTACTTGATCATGTGAGTGGTGGGTACAACACTTAAGGCCATTAATCCTCGTTGTAGGACCGAGGGACATAAGTGATAGATCTATTTGGGTGTAGCGAGCCCACACCCATGCGGACCAGGGTGGCCCATGTGGTGACTATGTTTTATTCCCGGAGACAAATCTGCTAGGTTTGAGTTTTCCTGCATCACTTCACACATATCAATGCCTTGTAAACCATTGGTGATCTGTTTTCCTTGTTGCTTTCCTACCAGTATTTACATACATACAGACATACATTCAAAGGTTTACTCATACACACAAACAAACACATGAACTCGCTCAACTTTTGTTGATGTTTTCAAAATACATGTATTTCAGGGAATTAGTAAGTGGATGTGGCGGGCATTGGAAGTTTCATGCTGCGTTGTGAATAAAGATGTCATCCATGGTTTTGAGGTTTGGGTTGGGTGTCTTATTCCTAGACGAGACACGTCTTCCAAACCTTGGTTTTATTTAATGTCTTTTGATGAGTCCTTAGTGAACTCATAAACAATTCGTTTGGTTTGTAAAACTTGAATTTGAAGTCTACGTTTTAAGACAATGATGTTATGTTTAAACTTATTTAATGGACGAACATCTATGATTTTATCATATAGTTGTTGATATGATTGAATGCAATGGTATTAAGAAAGTCACACCATAATCACGCTTCCCCAAAAGTCAGGGTGTGATATTCGATGCCATTGAGCTAACGTTTCTTCAAAGCGGTTGCCCTGATAATCTTCGAACCCTCAACGCAACGGGTGTGTTCCGATCAAGAGCCCTTGATTGGTGGACCTCGGAGCGTAACGCTCGTGGAACGAAGTCGCCCATACCTTACCCTGGGCTGATTTGAAGAAGTTGCTGAAGGACGAGTTATGTCCTCCCCACGAACTTCAGAAACTAGAAAATGAATTCGGGAATCTGAAACAAGTAGGGAATGACAATGCTGGCGTCACAGCCCGCTTTCAAGTAGCTTAGTGCTTTGTGTCCTGGCCAAGTTGACTTTGTTGACAAGGCTATAACAAAGTATATTCGATGCCTCCCGCCTTCAATCATGAACCTCGTCGAATCTGCATCCCCCAAAACCCTTGAAGACACCTTTCGTTTGGCCGCCAAGCTCAACAACAATTTGTCCTTCATGGAACCTCCGACAAGGTTTCATCGAAGAATGCTCATCAAGCCACAACCGATACCACCACCGTTGAACCCTCATCATCCAAGCCATCCAAGAATAAAGGTAAGCAGCGGAAGGCTTCAAGCCAGAATTGTGCGGTCGTCACTCCGCAAAACCCTCAACCACTTCAAACAGTTGCTCCTACTCCAAGCCCCAAACCACAAAGAAAAGCCAACACTAGGACTCATCCCAAGTGTAACACTTGTTTTTACCACCATCCCAGCAACACACCATGCCGCTTATGCATAAACTGCAATATGGACATTTTGCCAACCAGTGTTGTAGTGGTCCTAAACCACTTGCCAACGAAAACCAACCAGTCGTTGTAACCCAAAACCCTGCCCCTAATCAAGCTCAACCTCAAGCCAACAACGGTCGGGTAGTTACAAGTGTGGTGACCCGAATCATCTTGCAAACGTTTGTCCTCAGCGCGCCAACAACAACAGCAGCAGCAGCCAGCTCGTGGCGGAGCTTTCATCATCACAATTGCTCAAGCACAGAATGCCAACGACGTCATAAATGGTACGTTTCTCGTCAATAATGTCTATGCTTCGTGTTTATTTGATACTGGCGCGGATAAAAGTTTTGTATCCGTTGAATTCGAATCTTTGCTTATCTTGATGGAAACAAATGTAATTGCGCGGCCGCCCTCAATAAACTGTACAATGGTTTTACTTATCTTGATTAAACTGGGATTCACTCACCAGTATTTCCCACTGACAAAATGTTTTTAAACGCGTTTCAGGTAACAAAATGTGAAAGCCAAATAGAAGCCAGCTGGACAGCACTGAAGGCTTGGAAAAGTGGCTATAAAGTTACCTAAAATAAAGAGATGTTTTTATTAAATAAATTAGGGTGTATCCATATGAAAATGTGTGTACTTAAAACTTGGGATTTTTCCCACATGTTTAATATTATAAAAGTGTGGTATTTTACTCTAATAAAATATTTCCTAACTACGATCCTAATGTAATTTCCGCTGCCAAAATGATAAATATCGATACCACCGAAACTGGCCGCGGCCGCCCGTTCCCGGGTAATTAAGGGACGGGGGTTGCGACATGCACCACCTCCACCAACCACCACATTTCTTTCTTCCTTTCTCTTTCTCATTTTCAGCCACCACCACCATACCCATAAGGCTATTCATCATAGCCTTCAAAACAAATCATTGAACAACCTAAATAATTAAATAGATAAAAATCTTTAGAAAATCAAGGGTTTATACCCATAAGGTTCAAATTCATCACAACTTTTAACATTAAGTTCATAAAAATAGACCATTTTAGAATTATCACATTCTTCAATATCATCCAGATCTAAAGTCAGAAGCACATCATCAACATCAATGCAAACCAGAAGATTGAAAACCATAGCCAGAGAACACCAGAGGTATTACATTGTGCACGAACAAAATCAAAAGAAAAAATATAGGGTTTACACCCTTGAGGCGTCGCAAACTGCACGACCGCCGCCGCCGTAGACAATCAAAACCACCGTCAACTGCAGGGCAACACCCCAAACTCTTTCTCTCTCTCTCTCTCTCTCTCTCTCTCTCTCTCTCTCTTTCTCTTTCTCTCCTTCTATGTAGAGAATAGAAAATGGGGCTTTGAGAAACCGTTCAGCATTTCACGTCACCGGCAAATAACCGTCGCCGACAATGGTGGTTGTTGGTTTAGGGTTGAAGACGAAGATGGTGGGTTCAAATTTGGGTTGGGTACCGATTTTGGGGTTAGGTTTTTCTTTTCTCGGGGTGCTTCACCAGAGGTGGCTGGTAGAAAAGAGTGGTTGGAGGGGTGGTGATGGGTGGCAGGTGGTAGTAGAGATCAGATGGGTGGTGGTGGCTAGTAGAGCTTAGAGAGAATGTAGAGAGAGATGTTGTAGTCAGAGAGATTCTGAATTAATAAATAAAAAGATAAAAACATATTTAATGAATTAATATCAAATAAATAAACCTTATATATAAAATTACTGAAGTACCTCTACTTTTAATTGAATGATTTAACTGAGTTAAGAGTCAGGGAGCTTGGGCTGTAAACGAACCGAACGAACACGAACAAGGCTATGTTCATGTTCGTTCGTTAAGGAAATTTGGATGTTCGTGAACTGTTCGCGAACACATGACGAACAGAAGTTTGTGTTCGTGTTCGTTCGTTAAGGAATTCTGGTTGTTCGCGAACAGTTCGTGAACACTAACCACGAACACTAACCACGAACGCAAACGAACGCAAATGAACTTTAATTTTGAAAATTAAAAAAAGCACCGTTAATCTTAAACATTGTACCATTTAAAGATTGAAGGGATGGATAATATTGGGTTCAATCGATTGCAGATAGGCTGAATGAAGGAGCGTGATATCAAAGAAGGAGAGGGCCAGAGAGAGGGAAATACATATGGGGGAAAGTAAAAAATTAATAAAACATTAAAAACTTTTAGAAAAATAAACATAAAAAACCGAACACGAACGGACATAAACGAACGAACACGAACGAACATAAACGAACTATTACCGAACGTTCACGAACGCAGTCGAACGAACGAGACCTTTGTTCGTGTTCGTTCGTTAAATTTATCGAACGAATTTTTTTGTTCGTGTTCGTTCGTTAGGGTTATCGAACGAACATAAACGAACTTCCTGCCGAACGGTTCATGAACGGTTCGCTGTACGTTCGGTTCGTTTACAGCCCTACGGGGAGCTGATTGGAAAAAAACATAATAAACTATTAGAGCAAAATGACACTTTTTAAACCATTGAGGCAAAACCAATAAAAGAACCAAATCACATAGAGCAAAACGAAAGTTAACTCTAATATAAATGATTATATTATTATTATATTAATTTAAAATAGTAATTATGAGCGTTAAAATTAAGAAAAAAGCCAAAAACGTTGACGCAGACCGAAGAAAAACCTCTTGTATCCGATTTTGGGTTCTGAAATCTAGCTTTTTTGCTTCTTCAATTCATTTGTGACATAATTCTTTTTCACGGGTAAGCAATGAATTTGTGTTTTTGATTGAGGGTTTTGATGGCTCATGGTTGTGTGTTGGACTTTTAGGGTTTGTTGAATCAAGAGATGTCGAATAATGCAGCAGCAGCAGCAGCAGCAGAAAGGGCAACAAGTGATATGCTGATCGGTCCAGATTGGGCTATTAATATTGAGCTGTGTGATCTTATTAATATGGATCCCGGGTATGCTTTCTTCTCCCTTATGATCCTCTTTGGTCATCTTGCCTTGCCTTATTTAAGTAATTTGCAATATGTTTATATAACAAGTGGGCCGTAAGATATGACGCCAAATCATCATGCGGTTTGTGTTTCAGAAATGACTATTGTGACTTGTGAGTGAGATACAACACATTTTTAGCGCTCTCATACAGCCAACCTGTATGATATGACAGGCTGACTCTCAATAGTATTGGGTTGGGTTGGGGGTGGTGTTAATTTTGCATGTTCTGTTTACTAAGTAAGTTGCAATCTATTATTGTTGTCATCTGTTTTAAGCAAGCTTCTTGGGAATGAATGTCTTAAGTGGGTATTGTTCGTTACACATTCATTATTGTTTTGGGGAATTTTATTATCACCAAATATCTAAACAGCACTCACAATATGAGTACGGCAAGTTCCTCCCAGGAATGCAGAAACTCGGGATTGAATCTCTCCAAAGATCATATCAGCTCAGCCGTTACCCAGTCATTCCAAATCTCTAGTGGAAAAAATGCAGAAGTCGGAGGGACAGTTTGCTTGTTGGTTCTGTTAAGGGACAGTTTCTTATTATAATTATCTTTTGTGGGTGAAAACTCTTTCAATGATGATTATATAGTAGAAATCTCCCATGCTTTTACATGGATTTGGTCATTTCGCCTTCTGATTTTTTTCCCATTTTGATTAATTTGCAATGTCTTTATTGGTTGAAAATGCTGTTAGTTTTGCTTGTCAGTGCTGTTTATTAATTTCAGGTTATAAACTTCATTATAATTCATATTTAGTGGGTGAAAAGTTTCCAAATAATGATCTAAAATGTGTTAAAAAGGATTTGGTCGTCTGGCCTTGTATGTTCTCCTAGGATTTTTCTTGATTTTTCGGTTAATTAACAGGCAAGCAAAAGATGCTCTGAAGATACTGAAGAAACGGGTCGGGAACAAAAATCCAAAAATTCAGCTTCTGGCTCTTTTTGTACGTGTTTCATTGCACATTTAGATGTTGTTCTTCACCTTTCATTTTGTGTATATCTGCCATACATTGTTAACCATTTTCATAAAATTTGTCACTGGTTTTTCAATAAACCAATTTTATTATTAATCTTGTTCTTGATCTTGTAATTTCTAAACTAGGTTTTGGAAACTCTGAGTAAAAACTGTGGAGAGAACGTGTTTCAGCAGATTGTTGAGCGCGACATTTTGCATGACATGGTTAAAATCGTAAAGAAAAAGGTGTATTATTTGTTCTTTTCATCAAATATAGTAAAGAATAAGGATCCTTCTTCGTTAGGGCTGTAACCGAACCGAACAAAGCCTTGTTCAAGTTCGTTTGTTTAGCATTAAACTTGTTCACGAACACATAACTGAATGAAAATTCTTGTTCGTGCTCATTCATTGAGGAATTGAACTTGTTCACGAACACAAACGGACATATATCAATTAAAAAAAAAAAACAACATTCTTGATCACAGACATCAGATATAGTCAGTCACCTTGTTATCCGCTTGACATAACAATTACAAACATAATTATTCCAAAACAAAGGCACAAGTTTGACATAATAAGCATAAACTTAATGAAAGGACAAAAAAGAACATATTAACGAACGCAAATGAATGAATACACCCTTTTCATGTTCTATCTTTTAATTAATCGAACAAAGTTCCTCGTTCATGTTTGTTCCTTTAATAAACAGTTGGTTGAATAATACCGGTTCTTTTGGAATGTACCGCTTTGGGTTTGTGTATAGCCCTATTTTTGGTTACTAAATTAACTAAAAATTATGATATGGCAGCCAGATTTAAATGTCCGGGAAAAGATTCTTATCCTGATTGATACTTGGCAAGAAGCTTTAGGTGGGCGTGGGGGAAGGTATCCCCAATACTATGAAGCCTACAATGAACTCAAGGTGATGTGTTTGTATGTTAGTGATAGTAATTATTGACCCTTTTATTTCTGTGTTTTAAAATTGGATAACTTGCAGTCTGCGGGAGTGGATTTTCCGCCAAGAGAAGAGAACAGTGTACCACTGTTTACACCACCGCAAACTCACCCTGTTACTTCACAGTATGAAGAAGCAGCTATTCAGGCATCCCTTCAGACTGAGGCTTCTCCTGGACTCAGGTATTATTATTATTATTATATTACTTGATTGATGCTTCTCTTTCACACCCATGCTCAAATTGTTGCTTTGTGCAGCTTGTCAGAAATTGTAAATGCACAAGGAATAGCTGATGTCTTAATGGACATGCTTAATGCCTTGGATCCCAAGAACCGTGAGGTAAAAATTTGTATGTTGAAACTTTACTTTAAAGTTTTACTTAAAGTGTCATTTACGTCCCTGCGGTTTGTTCACTTTTGCCATTTCAGGCCAAATTTCAAAATTGCGCCGTTTTCTTCTTGAAACGTGCCATTTCAATCCAAAATAATAACCACAGTTAAAAAAAACTTAGATTAGGGGTAATATGGTCATTTAATAATTTTTTATTTTTTATTTTTTTAAGCTTCAGGTTTAAAATAAAAATATTTGCAGCTGGCCATAATCGAACCCGTGACCAACCACTTAGAAACAAACGTATTAACCAGCAGTAAGCCAAATCTCTTTTTGTAAGAAATATCGATTTGTTTTTCTTTTGAAATGTCTTAAACCACCATTCAACCACCACCTCCATGACCATCTCCACCACCATTCAACCACCACCTCCATGACCATCTCCACCACCATTCAACCACCTCGCAAATCCACCACCTGCCACGACAACTCCAACCACCACCACCACCACCGGAAAACAGTGAAACAGTGACGACCACGTCGCCTCACGTCAACAAATGAACATCGGCGTCGCATTACGTCACCACCACCGCAGTGTCCCCTTGGCTTTTCTTTTCTCTCGAGATCCGCCAGCACCGGAACTTTGCTACTCATCGCCGGTGACTCAAGACTCATCAGCATTGCTATCAGGTGAACAAAACATCTATGAAATTCTCGTGTGATCTTTCCCAGAATCACAACATTTTCGCCAATCAAGTGCATTACGTTTCATCGATGTTCATTTGTTGACGTGAGGCGACGACGTGGTCGTCACTGTTACTTAGAAGTCTCCTATGGCCCCTGCGTTACTTAGAAGCAAACCAGGTTCCTCTTCATTTCTGGAACCAACTAAATGCAAATCCTATCCTGCTTAACAACATGTTTTGAGGATCCGAAAACTTCACCATACGGCGAGAAGTACTTGACCCGACTCGCAGTTTACCGAACCTCCCAGATGGCTGTAAATGAGCTCGGACTGCCGGATGAACCTCATCCGTCTGACGGTATCTGTTGCCTTATTTAAATTATTATATTTTGAAGTTCTGGCCTCCGGTGTTGCTCTTCATAACAATAATTTGTTCATCATCTTCATCAAGATTCTCCTTCAGCTATCTTTTTATAATCTTATGAACTGTGCTGTTGTGGAGGTGGTGGTTGAATGGTGGTTTAAGACATGTCAAAAGAAAAACAAATTGGTATAAAAAGAGATTTGGCTCGCTGGTTAACACGTTTGTTTCTAAGCGGTTGGTCACGGGTTCGATTCCGGCCAGCTGCAAATGTTTTTATTTTAAACCTGAAGCTTAAAAAATGAAGAAAAAATTATTTATTAAATGACCATGTTACCCCTAATCTAACTAAGTTTTTTTAACTTGGTTATTATTTTGGACTGAAATGGCACGTGTTTCAAGAACGTTGAGGAGGAAAATGACGCAATTTTGAAATTTGGTCTGAAATGGCAAAAGTGAACAAACCCACAGGGACGTAAATGGCACTTAACTCTTTTACTTAATATGCCTAACGAATATGTGGCAGGGGGTAAAAGAAGAATTGATTGTTGACCTTGTTGATCAGTGCCGTTCTTACCAAGAACGTGTCATGACCCTCGTAAACACTACATCGTAAGCACCTTTTACCTTCATTTGAACCTTACTAGATTAATCATATAAGTTTGACTATCATATTTCTGGTTTTGTTCAGAGACGAAAAGCTTCTAGGTAAGGGTTTGACATTAAATGATACTTTGATGCGTGTTCTTCGTCTCCATGATGATATTGCCAAGGGTGTGAGCCCTACTCAGCCTGTTTTGACCGAAAGTTCAGTTGCACCTCTTGTAAATGTTACTCACGAGGATGATGACTCAGATGATGAATTTGGTCATCTGGCACATCGGTAAGTATATTCTACTTCCTTTACAAAAATCGTGGCACATCACTAAGTATATTTTATTTGTGAAAAAAAAACTGAATTTTGTAACACAAGCTTCTTAGAAGAGAATGTTGGGATTTTGGGTTTAAAAAGCGGTGCGAGGCACACGCTTGCGCTTCTGACTCGGTAGGTGCAAAAAAGAGCACAGAAAAGCGGCATGAGGCGCTCCTTTCGTACGGGGAAGGTTATGTGCCTCAGGATGTTGTACATATAGCTTTTTAGGCTGTACATATATGTTATTTATAAATTTATATATCAACTCATATATAAATTTATTTATAGCTAAGTTTTGGGTAGGGTGCTTCTGAAAACAGGAAAAATATTAAAAAAGTTATCTAAAAAGTGCGCCTTGCGTACGAAAGGCAGTGCGTTTTTGCGCCTCGCGTCTCGGCTCGGGACCCCCTCCCGCTTTTATAAAACCATGATTTGTATTAAATAAAATTGTTAATTTAAATGAAGTAAAACATGTTTATTTTCAGGGGACAGAACCGGAACCAAAATGCTACAAGAACCGCCCCAATTCTACCACCTCCACCCTCGTCAAAGAGGCCTATTAGTTATGATTCTGGCATGACGGTTGACTATCTTAGCGGCGATACATACAGCTCTAAATCATCAACACCACCGAAACCGGCCTCTCCTCCCCCTCCTTCAGATGATTATATTAACCCAACTGCTTCACTTTTCGCTGCTGAACGCGCATATCCTAAACCCTTATATCCTGAATCCTCATATCCCGAACCCACATATCCTGAACCGACATATCCTCAACCCACATATGCTGAACCCACTTATGTCATCCCACCACCGCCAGCAAAACATAGCCATAGACAGAATTTCTTTGACCAGAATCAGACTTCACATTCTAGCAGCGGTTCTTATGACAGCTTGACTGGCCAGACCCGAAATCTTTCCCTTGATTCCAAAACGCCACCCAAAAAGGAAAAACCTGAAGATGCATTGTTTAAAGATCTCGTGGATTTTGCAAAAGCCAAATCGTCAACATCTTCATCTTCATACCCGAATAGATCATTTTGAATTGATTGGACTGGTATAGTTGTTTGAAGTATAAATCATTTAGTTTATGTTTAATTATCGTGTTTTGTAGGTAGAATGATCTGTGTTATGGAATAATGTCAACTGGTGTGTTGTTTTGTTTTGCTGTTGTGACTTGGTTTTTGTGAGTATGTAAATGTACTTTTTATTGTTGTCTTATAGTGTCTGAAATCCGTTGTTTAGGGCTAAGCAGGATTAGGACTGCGTAACCCAGATGCCCAAATGGGGGCCGACCCTGACATTAAGTATATTCGGTGGGTAAAACCAAAAAAAAAAAAAAAGGTGGGCAGATGACCTGATCAAGGCTGCTTTAAATTGCAACTTTTGCACGCATGGCAGCAACAAGTGGTATTGTTGTTCGAAATCATCTTCATCGCGTTGCTAATCAACTTCATCTTCCTCTCGGCTGTTTGAATCAAGTCTGTTCATTTGAGCATGTGCACTGGATCTCTCTCTCTTTTTATCATTCTAGTTCATCTTAATCAGTTCATCATCGTAAGTTACTACTGTAGTGTGGTTAAACCTGGTTTTGCATCTTCAAACTTTCGTATCAAAGGAATTCAAATATTACCTGGGAATGAAAATAATTTGAATAGTTTCGTTCTAGAGTGAATTTGAATAGTTTTGATATGTTAATCTCAATATCCAAACACCAAAATGGAGAAGGAAATCGAATTTTTCACACTACACATTTCATTTCCAAGTGTTTATTAGATGCTTAAATTTCTCAGATTCTCTTTTTAGAAAAATCACATCCTTAAGGGGTGCTCCCCTTCACAAGAGTAGTCACCTCTCTATCTAGCCAATCTTACTCTGATCTCTTCACTTACCATTTTGCACTCAAACGTAAGAGGTGAGAGTGGTCTTTTTTTTTTTTAATTATGCATACTAATTAAAAAAGTATGCATACCAATTAAATGTTATGTTTATTTACGTTAAAAATTAAAACTGCATTAATTTAAACCGCAAAATACGTTTAGTTATTCTTGAAATTAAAAATTACATAATTGAGATAAAGAGAACTAAAACTAAAGCTACTAGTCGTGGGTTGCCTCAAGGTGCAGTAAATCTAGTCGTCCAAGATGCTCTACAAGATCATGTTTTAGTTTCCAATGCGTATCTTCATCCATCATCTCGTTAAAAGAAGTATCATCGAAAACGACCTCGACTGGAGGATTTCGAATGTGTACCGGTGCTATCGAGTTTCCCTCCTCTTTTAAAATAATGCATGTATATATGACACATCTAATACTTTAACTTCATGGAGGAGTCTGGGAGATTGGGCGATTTTGGCGATTGTGTCTTCAAACCCTGATCCGTTCATCTTCATTGTCCTCCCTTCTCTGATCGGTTCTGGTTAGTGACCTCAAATACTAATCGGTTTCAATCAGGATTAGGGTTTTTGTTTATGCATTACGTCAGGGTTTGGTTTTCGTTTTTCTTTTTATGTAATCGGTGGCTGTTTGTCTAGCGAATCTGTGAAACTAGTGGTACTCCGATTGCGTTTTCAGTAGTCACTAGGGTTTTTAGGGTTTCTGTTTTTGGGTCTTCCGATCATCTGCAGATCAGATTAAGGGGTATTAAGAGGCTGATTCCTAATACTTGTTCGGTGATTAACTTCAGTCTGATTGCATTAGGGGTTTGGCTGATCTGTAATTACATGTTTAGCGATTTTGTGATTCCAGTTCAGTCCGATCTTCATTAGGGTTCGGCAGGTTCGAATCCTTTATTTTACTGATTTTTGCTTCAACATGGATGGTAACATTGGCGACAGCGCAAATGTCTTCGCTAGGAAGATTAAGAACATTGACGGAAAGCCTTACGAGCCAAGACAAGTTTTACGTATGGCGACTGGGTTTTCTGATTCTCCGAAGAAGGTAAGATTTATGCTACCGATAAATGATGTGCTTCATGCTGGTCGTTCTGATTCTCCAATTCAGAATTACGCTAAGGTTGTTGATAAACGGGAGGTAGCTTTTGTCCTTCCGCTAAATGATGTGTGTCCTGATTCTCTAAGCCAAGATCAGATTCCGAGAAGTCATTCGCAACATCAATCTTATGCTAGTGTGGTCTCAAATGATCAAGCTAAGCAAGGTGATGTTAACATGGGTCTCGGTTCAAACCAGAATCAGAATGTTGATGGTATAGTTAGAAATGCCAATGAACCGGCTGATCAAGCACCAAAAATCAACTTTCGATCTTTAAAATCAGATGTTTCATTGGATGGAGTGGATGTTGTGTTACCAATTGAGTCCATTCGTGAGGTTAACAACAGGTTAGCTAATACTCTTTATGGGTACTTCTTGGGGGATAGAATTGATTATCCGGTTGTTGATTATTTTGTGCGAACAAATTGGAAAAAATATGGTCTACAAAAAACTATGATGAATTCAAATGGGTTTTTCTTCTTCAAGTTTGAAGACAGAAAGGGTATGACTGATGTGCTTGAAGGGGGACCTTGGCTGATTCGAAATAAACCAATATTTCTCAACATTTGGTCTCCTACAAACAACCTTAAAAAAGAGGATACAAACAAGGTCGCGATTTGGGTTAAAATGCATGACGTTCCTGTAGCGGCGTATTCTGATGATGGGTTAAGCATGCTGGCGTCAAAAATTGGTACTCCTGTGCGGTTGGATACATATACTATTGCTATGTGTAAGGAGGCTTGGGGACGGAGTAGCTATGCTAGAGCTCTCATTGAAATCTCGGCTGACCGGAATTTTAAAGAGGTTCTAACCATGGGTATTCCTGAATTGGAAGAGAATAAATATGTTATCGAAACTATATCTGTGGAATATGAATGGAAACCCCCGAGATGTGCCCACTGCTGTGTGTTTGGGCATGAATCAGGGGAATGTCCTAAACATATTGGTCCGAGTCCAAAACCTCCTACAAACAGGACGAGAGTAGACGCGGATGGTTTTTCTGAAGTAAAGGCTAAGAAGAGTGCAAAGAAGAATGGTTTCCAAGTTAATAATCTGAAACCTAAGTTTGAATATAGACCAGTGGATACAAAGAAAAATGCAGGGACTTCTATCTATGCGAATGAGAAGGGTACTAAGTCATCGAAGTTTCAGACGCATAACCCGTTTAGTGCTCTTGATTCTGATAGGGGGAATGCTGGTCCCATCCAAAGGAAAGATAAGGGTGGTCGAGATACTAGTGAAGAGTCTGATGAGGATGAGGTTGAGGTTATCTATGATGAGACTGCAGAGTTTTTGACATTGGGTACGCATCCTAAGTCTTCCAAATCAGGGGCAAGCACCTCTTCCACAAAATTTTCCAATGGATAGTTTGTTTTTGGTTCGTGACAGGTGTACGCTTCTGGTCGCAACTTCATTTTTTATGATGGCGGATGAAGTTGTTTTGTTTTAGTTTTTGTCTACTAGATAGGTCATTATCATGATATGTAGTAGGCTAGTTTGATGTGGTTTCATAGTTTCTTTTGTTTTATTTGCATACATATATGGAGTATGTCCTATATATGAACTAGTGGGGAACTCATCGTCACTACTTGTACTTATTTGGCGGTTGTCTATATATAGAATCACCGGGGTAACCCTTTAACCAAAAAAAATATACAACACATCTAATCTTTTTCACAGTCTTAGCACGCATTGGTCGATTAAATATACCCCATTTTGACTTTAACATACCAAACACCCGTTCTACGTCTTTTCTTGCCGCTTCGTGTTGCCTCTTGAACTTCTATTCGTTCGGAATGTGAGGATATGGAATTTTTTTCATAAACATGGACCAAGTAGGGTAGATTCCATCGGTAAGATAATATCCACGTTTGTATAAGTGGTCGTTCACCTAAATGGACATTTTGGCGCAGTTTCATTTCGTTAAGTAAGAAGTAATGGAGATTGTTGGAGCACATTGATGTCGTTTTGTGAACCTAGCGGACCACAAAAAGCATGCCAAATCCACAAATCTTGAGGGCCGCCGCTTCGAGCATAACTTTCGGGTATTGGTGATCATTCTCAAATATTGGCCGCGCAACTCTGCAGGACACATTCTCCAAACAAAATGCGTACGAACAAGGCTACCCGACATCCGCGGAAGGTGATGTTTCTCCTTATGAGCTTGGTACAAAAGCGCAACGTTATGGCTTGTTGGTCTACGTAAGAACTCGGGAGTGTATATACTACATACTGTTTCGTAGCAAAATTGTAAACATTCACGGCAAGTCCTTTTAGACATATTTAAATACTCGTTGTTCTCGTCTGGAGTGTAACAGATAGCCGCTTGGATATCACCCTGGATTGCCTGCATCAAAAGCGCCTCAGTACGGGCATGGTGGGTGTCAATCCGCGCCTGTAGCCGGTCCTCTATTTGCTATAATGCAAGCACGACAGCCGTTGGCATTTGGTCGTATAGGACGTGCTGGGGTACTGAGGCACCCCTGTGGCTGCGGATGCGGTGGTGTGAGCTCTCGGTCAAGGTAAGCGACATGAGGTCCGGCGTGATCGTCATCAGCATCACCACCTCCCGCGACAGGCTCCTCCTTCTCCTCCTCAGGTAAAGCCTCCGATAGGTCGATGGGGACAAAAATGTGGTAGTCATGGTCGTGAAAGCGAAGGTCGAGCTCAGGAAAGTTGTGCACTAACACAATCAGTTGTGCGGAAAACAGTTGAAAGTGATGAACAAGAAAATCGATTATATTAATGTTGCACACAAGCTCTAGGCTCGTCTAGTACAATATCGATCAAGAACAGAAACAATCAACAACTCTAACTCGCCCTCGTAGCTCTCTCTAATGTTTAACCCTAATAATGAACTAAACATAACATTATATAGGGTCCACATATAAATCGGCACACATGGCCTAACCCAAGCCCACTACAAAACTAAGTCCAAATAACCTATAAGTGCATTTGATAAAGACAAGTGTAAACCTACTCAATTTTATGGCCTTATAGTGTCCCCACAAACCACTCGGTGAGGCAATAATCGAGAGCGCAGGCCTCCCCCCATAGCAGAAAGTACATGTAAAAAAGATCCCCCTGATTGCACCACTCGTGACTCTTCTTGCGTGGTGCAATAAATGTGGCGATAAGCCTGTGCAGATAGAGGTATAGGGGGTCTATAATAGCGCTCACCTTGGCCTTCGAGGTTCCAAAGGGACCTCGATCGACCACTCTCAAGAATCTGACGAGTGTCGATTTGGGTACCTCATGCACCGCGTCGATGTAAAGTGGGGTTTCCGTCTTTGGCAACGTATAGAAGCCGTCATACACAACAAACTCCTTAAAGACATCTCATGTCACACCCTGCTCGTAGCGGAAGCGCATGTGTGTGACCATGAAAGGTTTTCATAGCATTTGATAGTGTAAACATTCTACATGAATAAAATAAACAACAATGCCATTCCTTATATCGTTTGAAATTGAAGTACAAAATTAAAGAGCATGTTCATAACATTCCAAAAGTATTTCAACTTAACAACATAACTTAATCAAAATATAGTTTTTCTTCTTTTAAAGAAATCAAGGTTTTGACTCCTATATTCCCGCACGAGGGCGGTATATAAAAGGCAAATCCTTCAAAAGAAGCATCGTTTCCTTGCTTTCCTTGTTTCCTTTGGTTTTACACTATGCAATGCTTACTTTCCTAAAATACATGTTAAGTTTAAAAAGTCAACAATAATGTCGGTGAGTTCACATGTCTTGTTTTGTCACAAATGAATCTTTAAAACATTTGAAAAACCTTGTATGTAAAACTGGTATGCATAGTGTCATTGAAATTCGTGGATCAATTAATGTTTAGCTTGGACATTAATGTAGGTGCAACATAAGTTAGCAACCAAACCTTGACGATATATTCCGCCGACCGAATCACTAAAACCTAGTGATGCACGACTATGCCAGACACAAAAGCACTCTTTAGCGTCTCACGGACCAAGAGTGGAGCTCGCCCACACTCAATAGATCTATCACTTTTGTTCCTTGGTCTTATATTGTGACTAATAGTTACTCAAGTTTCTCTCCTTATGTGCACATGATCTAAGGTGATTTCATTCCATAACTATCATACCATTTGTGTGTAACATGTATCTCCCCTAATTTTGAAAAGAAAATATATTTAAAAGAGGGGACATAAACTCACAGTTCGCGTTCCATGCTCTACTAGCAGTCAATGTTTATCTTAATTTATACCCGACCTACAAGTGTCCTAATTTCGTTAAGGCACTTAGGTCCAATTGTTTGATTGTGTAGAAGTCTTTCATCATAAATCTTGTTAAGACTTGACCTTATGTTGTTTGGTTGAAAACCTTTATTCGTTTAGACACGTTGGTGATTGATTATCTGTATGATCGTTTATATATATTTTATGCATATATATTCGTATCATTGTTTGTGTATGTCCGGGCCTAGCCCCTTGTACGACCTCCTGTCCCACACGATTGTTTGTACTTGTAATATCCGGGGCCTAGCCTCTTGTATGTACCCGTATCCCACACGATTGTTTGTACTTGTTCTTGTAATATTCGGGGCCTAGCCCCTGTATGTACTTGTGTCCCACACGATTGTTTTGTTTAGTGAAATGATATATATATATATATATATATATATATATATATATATATATATATATATATATATATATATATATATATATATATATATAGGGAGAGGATCATGAGAAAACTACATTTAAATGAGAAAACTAGAAAACTAACTAAAAAAACCTAAAAAAAAGCAAAAAATATACCAACTTTTTTTTATAAAAAATCGCTACTTTTTATATATAAAAAAAATTTTCAATTTTTTTTTTGTCGTACTGCACATGTGCATTATATGTGATTATATGTGTACTACACATGTGCTACACACGTGCACTATATCCGTAATAGTGCACATGTGTAATACAACAAAAAAAAAAATTATTTTATTTTTTTGAAATTTTTTTTCCATGTATAAAAGCTAGCGATTTTTTATAAAAAAATGTAAAAAAAAAAATTTTGGTATGTTTTTTTAGGCTTTTTAGTTAGTTTTTTTGGTTTTCTCATTTAAACTAGTTTTCTCATGATCCATCCCCTATATATATATATATATATATATATATATATATATAGAGTAAGGTTAACATACAAAAAGCCTTATCATACATCACGTAGGAGACAGTGGTAACCGTTGGATCAGGGATATAATCACGCATGGGACCACATAATCACGCATGGGACCACATAATCATGCATGGGACCACATAATCACGCATGGGACTATAATCACGTAGGTTCTATGATAATAACGCACGTTATATTTTTGTCATGTATGTTAATGTAGGTTAAGCCTTGAAGTACATTATACTTTCTCTCTCTCTCTCTCTCTCTATATATATATATATATATATATATATATATATATATAGGGAGCCGCTAAAATAAAAACCATCCCCAGTTGTAAGAATCATGAGAACCACTTTCCACCAATAAAACAATGACAAATATGCAGTATTATTTTAAAAACAAAAGGGCAATCTAGTAATTTACTCTATTTGTTAAATCCATCTCTTTCTTTGTCAGTATTCAAAGTCTATCTCTCTTTCTTTCACACATTAAAAACCAGAACTCTCTCCCTCTTATATCTTCAACTCATGGACTCTTGATATTCGCTAATTTACACATATTTTAGTCCCCCGTTTTACCCCTATTTTATGCGTTTTTGGCCGTAAAACCGTCATTCGGATACTTAATTATCTACATTTTTGTTTACAGGCCTAAAACAGCATACCAGACAAGATGATAGCAAAAACGAGGACTTTCCGGATAAAACGACGAAGCTGCGCAACTTCTGTTACAAAACTGACCTGGGCGTCTGGAACGGTCGTGCGACCTGATGCACGACCGTGCATATAAGAAAGGCCCGGCAGTGAACGATGGTGCAACTCCGCGTGCAAGGCATTGAAGACCAACCCGGGAACGCACGGTCGTTCCATATCTTGCACCCCGTGCGTATCCGACGATCAAACAAGACCTCGGAACTGAACAACCAAAGGACCAGGCGTGCAACCAGACCTTGGAAAGGAACGGCCGTGCCAATTGAAGAACGGCCGTGCGTGTCTGAAGACCAGTCAACGATCTGTGACGTCACGCAGTATGGTGGACCACCACCAATAATTGCTTAAAGTGCACGGTCGTGCGATCGGAGAACGACCGTGCGACATCGAAAAAGCATAAAAACAGAACAGAACCATTCTATTAGTAACTCTGGAATTTTGGAGAGCTTTGCAGGAGATTTTGAGGCTCCGAAGGCTTCTGCTTTCACTCAGATTCAAGCCACATTGCCCGGTTTTGCTCGTTTACTATCCGAATTCTTAATCTTGTGCTTGTTTATGGTTTGGATTTCTAGCCTTTCCAGAATTTTGTTAATGTTTCAAGCATTTAGATTAATATTTATGTATTATTGTAGCCTTTGGGCAAAAACACAACAATCCCTTGCTTGATTATAGCTATTAGTATGTTAATCTATGTTTGTAATGAAATTTGGAAGTGTTTTCTATGATTATCTTTGATGATTAGTTTGCAACCTTGTTATTGATATTGATTTCTTGATTATAAGTAATTGTGTTGGATGATTGGTGCTTGGTTAGGTAAGATAGTTGCAAAATGAAGCTTATTTAATCATGTATTAGTAAACTTTTAATTTGGTTAACTAGTTTAACTTGGTTAAAATGTGGGCACCATGATACTCTAACGGGTTAGTGGTTTAATAAAATGTAATTATTGTTAATCAAGAAAGCTTGCCCTCACGGAAGGACTCTAACGGGTTAGATGGTGTTGTTACGAATTGTTGCCATGATTTGTTAGCTTAGTTAGTAGTTTCGGCCAAAATTGCTATCTTGGTGAATTTATGTGCAAGATTTGTAAAATGAACTCAGTTGTGATTTAATCTAGTTTATGCTTGTCTCGGTGGTTGCATTGTGTTTATCGGTGTTGCTTTCCTTGATTAACTGAGGTTAGAAAACTCCTAACGGATGACTAACTTATTTTTAGGAGATTTTTGTAGACATTAATCAATCGCACGTTAAAGAACAATTTTAGGTGGTTAAAGTGTGTTTATCGTTTTAACTTTCCGAATGATTGTCATGTTAGGATTCCCGAAAGGGATACTAACTGTCTCGAAATGGAAAATTGACCGAATGCTTTTAGTGCCAAAACTGACTTAGTTGACATGCTTTGGTTGTGTATTAAGCAAGGCTATTTATATATAATTTACTATGTTTTATAAGTATTTGTTATGCTTACTTTAGTGTAGTTAAAACCAAAACAAATTATGTTTTTACCGGCAATTTAGTGGCAAAGGTCTAGTATTATTTCTCCGCCCATTTCCGTGGATCGATACTTGGTTCTTACCGATACTTTACTACATATATGACGTGGTACACTTGCCTCTTTCGTGTGTGTTTTGATGTAAAAGTAATAATCACTTTTATAAATTTAAAACCAATTCGTGTGTAAATTCATTATAAAAATATGTACAGTCGCGCACGTACCAAGTTTTTGGCGCCGTTGCCGGGGAGTGGCGAGTTTTAGGAACGACCCGAGTCATTGTGTTATCGGTGTAGATACTTGTTAATATTTGTGTATACTTTCGTGATTATTTATTTGTTGATTTATTTGTTAATATTTCTTGCTTTTAATTCAATTTATTCATTCTCGTGATTCTTTTGTACACTTGTAAATTTTTATTCTATTTATTTGATCTAATCCGGATTTATTTATTCATTTATTCGTTGAATTTTCGGCTCTTAAAAATCGTTTTTAAACTAGCCGAATCGATTGTTTTCATTGCTTTAATTTTTATAAAAATTTCGGCCCATTTTCGGATTTTTATAAAATTTTCAGCCCATTTTTATACATATTCTGTTTCTATTCAGCTAAAAAAAAACATTATTATATTAATAAACTATTCATTGTGTCAGTTTTTCGTTTGCAGGTTGATATCCTCAACTCCCGCGCCCGCTGTTGCTGAGCCTACTGACGAACCAGCGCATAATCTTAGAAGAAGTAAGAGGCTGCGCGAAATGTCACTTGTCATTGCACATTGCACAACGCATAACAAATGCAATCGACGAGCCGGTGATTATCTCTGAAGACGAAAGCTCAGGGGACAAGGAGAGAGTCGTCATGGCGGACGACGACCGACCGCTGAATGAAACCAATCAGCCTGGAAGGGCAGGCCTGGAGCTGAGTATCCTTCAGCCCACTATAGATGCACCTACTTTTGAAATTAGATCTAGTATTATTAACATGGTGCAGAATTCAGTACAGTTTGACGGATGTGAGCATGAGGATCCTGGGAGGCATATCGCTGCTTTTCTTGCTATTTGTTCGACATTTAGGATTACAGGTGTTTCGGAGGATGCGATTCGGTTGAGGTTGTTTCTGTTTTCATTACGTGACAAAGCTAGAGCTTGGCTTATGTCACTTCCTGCCGGGTCCATCAAGACCTGGAATCAGTTGGCGGAGCAGTTTATGCAGAAATATTTCCCACCTGAGAAAACGAACAAGCTTCATAACCGGATTGTTTCCTTTCGCCAGGACGAAGGCGAGTCGTTGCATGCGGCTTGGGAGAGATTCAAGGATTTGTTGATTGATGTGCCACATCATGGCTTCTCCAAGCGACAGCTGGTTTTAACGTTCTATCAGGGGCTCAGCTATAATACGCATGAGCGATTAGACGTGAACGCGGGAGGCGATCTTGGAACTAAGACGCCGACTGAAGCGTATGATATTATAGAAAAAGCTGCGTTGAAATCCAGCTCGCGTCGGGATGGAGATAGAGGTCGGGCATCATCATCATCATCTCGCTCAGGAGTTCATGCTGTAGACGACTATGCGGCCATTACTGCACAAATCTCGGCTCTTGCATCGAGATTCGACAGGTCCCAGATGATTGCGCATGCTGGCTCGGGATGCGACCAGTGCGGAGTGTCACACGAGCCTGGGGCATGTTTTCAGGGAGTCGTATATGAGGGCCACGAAGAAGTAGATTTCGTGAGTAATCAGGTAAGGCCGCAGAACAACCCGTACAACAACACCTATAATCCCGGTTGGAGAAATCACCCAAATTTTGGGTGGCGAGCGAACACAGGAAATTAGAACCCATTGGGGTTCACTCAGCGTGCTCCAGGGCCTCAGCAGTACCAGCAGTACAACCAACCCTACCAGCAGCGTCCATATTCGTACCAGAATCAGGGCACTGGGAGTAGCTCCCAGCAGCAGGCCCCTCAGTCTAGTTCCAAGCTGGAGGATATGATGGCTCAGCTTCTCTCTAGCTCTGAAAAACGATACCAACAAAGCGAAGATCGTTTTCTAGCTAACGAGGGAGAAATGAGGAGTCAGAAAGCCTCGATTCAGAATATCGAGAATCAGGTTGGTCAGCTGGCGCAGATGATGTCCAAAAGACCCCCAAGCGGTCTTCCGGGTAACACAGAACCAAACCCGGGCGGGCATGTGAATGCGATCATGACCAGGAGTGGAAAAACTACCGGACCCGTCATATCGGACTCAGTACCGATCACTGAAGCGGTCCCGACTGACACACCGGACGAGGTGCAAGCCACGCTACGCCCAGCAAGTACAGCACAAGTCCAGGAGCCGGTCAAAGATTACACTCCTCCAGTACCTTATCCAGGCAGGCTGAAGAAACAGAAGAACGAAGAGCAATACGGTAAGTTCCTTGAGTTGTTTAAGCAACTACACATCAATATACCGTTTGTTGAAGCCTTGGCCCAGATGCCAAAGTATGCGAAATTCCTAAAGGATATCCTCTCGAATAAACAGAAGCTCGAGGATATATCATGTGTGGTGATGAATCAAACTTGTTCCGCCGTTCTGCAAAACCGTCTGCCCACGAAAATGGGAGATCCTGGTAGCTTTACGCTCCCGTGTTTGATTGGAAACATGTCTGTTAGCCACGCGTTGGCTGACTTGGGAGCGAGTATCAACCTTATGCCGTATAAGGTTTTTAGAAAGCTGGATCTGGGTGAGCCGTCACCCACTAGGATGAGCATTCGGTTGGCAGATCGCTCAATAAAGTATCCGCGCGGATTTGTGGAAAACATGCTTGTAAAAATTGATAAATTTGTTTTCCCCGTGGATTTTGTTATCCTTGACATGGATGAAGATTCAAGAGTACCTTTAATACTTGGACGCCCGTTCCTCAACACAGCGAGGACGATTGTTGATGTGGCAGCTGGCCAAATCACGCTCCGAGTAAATGACGAGCACGTGACATTTGATATTAAAAGATCAATGCAGCATCCGCAAAGTCACGATGACATGCTTTACTATGTCGACATTGTCGACGCATGTGTGTGCTCTCATTTTCAAGGCACTATTGACGAGATTGATTCGGACACAAGTCTGTCGTGTGGGGACCTGATTGGCATTACGCAGGAGGGCCACGATTTCGAGCAGCCAGTCTATCAGATTGGTGACGATGGTTCCCAGTGTCCGGAGAGGTTTCTAGAAATTGGCCATGTAAAAGAGGAGGAAGCAAAGCCTTCGGTTGAAGATCCGACGCCTTTGGAGTTGAAATAACTCCCGCCACATCTCGAGTATGCATTTCTTGACAAGGAGCGTTGCTTACCGGTCATAATTTCGGCATCATTGGAAAAGGATGAGAAAAATCAGCTTCTCGAGGTTCTGAGACTTCATAAGAGAGCCATTGCATGGAAAATCATGGATATCAAGGGCATCAATCCTTCTTTTTGTACTCACAAGATTCTGATGGAAGACGAGTACAAACCATGTGCACAGCATCAGAGGCGTTTAAATCCAAATATGCAGGACGTGGTGAAGAAGGAGGTGATTAAGTTGTTGGATGCCGGCATGATTTATCCTATTTCGGACTCTGTGTGGGTGAGTCCAGTGCAGGTCGTACCTAAGAAAGGTGGTATGACTGTAGTCTCGAATGATAGGAATGAACTAATTCCTACCCGTACCGTCACTGGGTGGCGAGTTTGCATTGACTACCGCAAACTCAATGATGCTACTTGTAAGGATCACTTCCCGCTTCCATTCATCGACCAGATGTTGGAACGTCTGTCGGGGAAGTTGTATTACTGTTTCCTAGACGGGTTCTCTGGGTACTTTCAGATTCCTATCGCTCCTGAGGATCAGGAGAAGACTACCTTTACCTGCCCCTTCGACACGTTCGCCTACCGGCGGATGCCTTTCGGGTTATGTAATGCACCAGCGACCTTCCAGAGATGCATGGTTGCAATTTTCCATGACATGATCGAGGATTCCATGGAGGTTTTCATGGATGTTTTTTCGGTATTTGGGGATTCCTTCGATCACTGCTTGGAAAATTTGAGAAAGATGTTGAAGAGGTGTGAGGAAACGAATCTGGTCCTGAACTGGGAGAAATGCCACTTCATGGTGAAGGAGGGCATAGTTCTGGGACACAAAATTTCTCACGCGGGCATGGAAGTCGATCCAGCTAAAGTCGACATTATTTCACAACTTCCGCCCCCCACCTCTGTTATAGCTATACGGAGCTTTCTCGGTCATGCCGGGTTCTATCGGCGATTCATCAAAGATTTTTCAAAAATCGCCAGACCCATGACCCGTTTGTTGGAGAAAGACGCTCCGTTCATATTCGGAGATGATTGCTTGAGAGATTTTGACCTTCTCAAGCAAAAGTTGATTGAGGCCCCTATTTTAGTTGCACCCGACTGGAGTCTGCCGTTTGAGATTATGTGCGACGCGAGTGATTACGCTATAGGGGCCGTTCTTGGCCAAAAGAGAGAAAAGCACTTTCACCCGATCTATTATGCGAGCAAAACTCTTCACGACGCTCAAGAGCATTATACCACGACAGAAAAAGAGCTCTTGGCGGTCGTTTTCGCATTTGACAAATTTAGATCGTACTTTATGCTTTCGAAAACCGTTGTATATACTGATCACGCTGCCATCCGATATCTCTTCAGCAAACAGGACGCCAAACCGCGTCTGATCAGGTGGATCTTGTTGCTGCAGGAGTTTGATATTGAAATTCAAGATAAAAAGGGTGCGTTGAATGTAGCGCCTGACCGTCTATCTCGGTTAGAGCATGGAGACATCGTGGACGCGCGTTGGGATTCCATAAATGACAACTTCCCACACGAGTCTTTGATGAGTGTTGAGATATGCGATGAGTCGCCATGGTAAGCTGACCTTGCGAACTATCTTGCTTGCGGGATTCTGATTAAAGGGTTGACTCACCAGCAAAAGAGGAAATTCTTTTCGGATGTCAAGCACTACATTTGGGATGACCCTTACTTGTTTCGGGTTGGTGCTGATCAGGTGATTAGGAGATGTGTTTCAGGGAAAGAGGCAACCGATATTCTGCGCCACTGTCACGAGGGACCTACCGGAGGCCACCATGGAGCCAACTTTACCGCCAAGAAGGTGTTGGATTCCGGGTTTTATTGGCCAACTATATTTCATGGTGCGCAGAGTTGGGTTAGATGTCACACCCCGATTTCCACGTGTCTCACCGGTGGGCCCGGTGGGGGATTACCGCGACGATGTTGGCAACAATATAGTCAAACCACACAATTATATAAATGCACAGCGGAAGCTTTAAAGATAATATATACTTCAACCTCTGGTTGTAATATCAAATGTATTACAGAAGTCGAATGTATCCACAGCGGATCAAAATAAATAAATATTTTTCATTCAGATACGGCATCGAGTTTGCGAGACTATTCGTGATGCTTAGGAAGCTTATACCAGCCAATTTCGTATAGTACCTGCACTTAATCTTTTTGGGGAAAATACGTCAGTTTACACTGGTAAATACATTCAACTGACACATTTGAAAATGTTTATTTAAAATTGATTTGAATGCACAAGGCACAAACTCTTTTATAACTTGGGAAAATTATTAAAATCTTGTGAACGTTTTACATGTTCTTTTATGCGTTCAGTAGCCCGGGTCGTGCCGGGTTAAAGATTTATAGACACACCACATTGCGTAAAACCGTAGTATAAAAACCAACGGCTACGTCTTTTAATTTAATGTCGACAATATATACCGGGTGTACGCCTACACCGGGATGTCGATGGTCGTGGCCATTTCGTAAAATGATGCCAAGGATTTCCGGGACAACGGTCATTAAACCCCCCAAAGGCTTTTAAGAAACAAAACTGTTTAAATGAGCCAATCATATTATTTAATTAACCACCTAAGCAATGGAAAAATATAATGCTCAATCAAGCGGTATTAATATACCGTAACCCAAGCCCATATAGGGGAAATTAGTTAAAGTATTTACCTTTGCAAGTATTATTCCTTAGTTTGATTAAATCACCGATAGCTTTTACTGGGCTCCTAATCTGGAACGAAGGTTTTAATTAACCTCTTAGAATCCTAACGGGTCTTTATATTGGCCGTAGCCTAGACCGGTTGGTTCCGGAATATAAATATGGTTTAATCGCGTGAAAGGCGAAAACCGAGAATGGAATGTGATTCTGCCCCAAACAATTTCAGAGACTTGTTTTATATGGGTTCAAGGTTCACACTCTGGATTTTGGGGTTCAAATAATATAATTTGACCCGTATCGGCTAATTTATGAAAACTAGTTTCATAAGCCGAACCGTGCGCGCAATAGGCGAAACGGTTAACCATGAGAGTCTTACGCTTATTTCCTGAGTCAATATGCCTTAAAGAGGTTGTGGTATCAGTAGGATACCTCCCGTGATGCCCGTAACGAGTTTAAGTTAATATTACGCCCCGTAGGGGTTTTTCGGTCATTTTAAAGACTTTTAAAGGGCTTTTCGAGTTCTACAGGAAATCTGAGTTTCCCGAACAGTTTATAAAGTCTAAAATACTTTATTTATTATTTAAAATCAGTAGCAACTGGAATCGGGTCAAAAGACCTTGTAGAACTCTTGTTTTGGCCAAAAAGGGCATATTCGGTATTTACCGAACCGTAGCCATAACCGCAGGTTATGAGCGAGGTAAAAATTATTAAAAATCTTTAAAATTCCCAAAATATTATTTTAATACAGTGGGTAAAAGTTTTGGTGACGAAATCTTGGTTTAGATAGGCGTTATGCTAATTGCGCCGTTTATTACAAAAGTTTACTTTAATTGCGCTATTTAGCATAACTCTCATTCTAGACCTCGGATTGACGTGAAACTTTAAGGACATGCTTATAATTTAATAATCAAGGTTCTGGTCCGTTCACGTGTCCGAAATACTCGTTTTATTTTCAAAATGGCGTTACAGTCAACTTTTAGGCGATTAACGGAAATGCGCAAAAGACTCGGATAACTCATGAACCGATCACAGAGGTTTATACCATCATGTAACCTGGTCCTAAGAGAGTCCTAAGGTATATCTATACCTCACTAA
The DNA here is from genome assembly GCF_002127325.2 of Helianthus annuus. Taxonomy (NCBI): domain Eukaryota; kingdom Viridiplantae; phylum Streptophyta; class Magnoliopsida; order Asterales; family Asteraceae; genus Helianthus; species Helianthus annuus. The sequence continues at coordinate 90,052,459 of NC_035434.2, forward strand.
AACGGGTCAGAACTGAAGTCAATGCAAAAGTCAAACTTTTGCGACATTCGGCTCCGAACCGGGTCAATATAGCAAATGGTCGATTCAAACGAGCGCAAACAAGTTTATATGCTTAATATCATGTTTTATGAACATCAAAACAGGTTTCATAACGTATACATTACAGATTATGTAGAAAACGGCAAAATGACTTTCTGTTGACTTTTTAAGTGCGCGTTTGACTCGATATTTGACATAGTTAGAGTGGTGATCAGAGGGAACCCTTTTAGGGGTTTGTTACCCACATAAATACCAACTCATAACTATATTTGATTCGTCATAAGACTGAACCATCTATGAGTTATCGCAAAGTCAACCGATAGTTACGACGGATTGACTTTCAAGCTATAACTATGGAAATATGAAACCACAAAGGGTTAGACCACTTACAGAAGTTTAAGGCAAGACTTAAGAACACAGAGGAACACTTTAGAGCTCTTGGAATGATCAGATAGAAGTGTTTGAGGTGTGGTGAACATATGCTCACAATGTGGCTATTTATAGTGTTCAAGAGGCCTTTAGATCATCACAACTCATTCTACAACTGAGTATGGATGATGGGCAGGTGTCCCTAAGTGTTATGGGTCGAGTAGGGGGCGCCCATGCTTCATTTATTGGTTCTTGGTCGTTCATAATGCTCAAAAGGCAAGAAAATACAAAGTTTCTGCATCTGGGCGTCCCACGCGGCCCGCATGGGAGTTCCATGCATGTTTAATGCGGGTCGCCTGAGATTCAAATATCAGGCGCGTATCTGAGGTGGCTCGCGGCCCGCCTCAACTTAGGCCAAAACCTCACTCGGGCCGCGAGAGGTTAAAATTTCAGAATTTTTGAATCTTTTGTAATGATGACAAAATCTGGTAATTAATAACGAAATCTTTCGTAATGATTTACCTGACCTTTCGGGATTGAAGGGGTAACTTTGCGGTTTGGCCCTCGGTTAATTACAACTAGGGACCTCGTGATATTTACCCGCGTTATTAAATCCCCGGTTAGTTTATTAATTATTCAGAAAGCCTTAACTTTCATTATTGACGCTTTTAACCCTTCTCCTACGAATTCGATCGTAACTTTCTCGTTTCATAACGAAACTTCGCGAAATTTATATATTATATTTTAGTGAGTGTACAATACCGTTACAAAGCCTTGGGAACGTCAAAGGGTCACTCAGAGGTATAATTAAACATGTTGACACGGTTAACCCATGTAGCTTGTAATCTCTCACTTTCTTTCGCGTTTCGCTTCTGTACGATCCATGATTTATTCGTTTGAAGGTACAAGCACCATTTAGGGTTACTATATAGTATATTTACCCTTGTTTGACATTTATAACCCTCGAATTTATATACTTTCAAGGTTTGTCAATATTAATCCTTTATTTAATATCAATGCCACGTGTAAACAAATGACACGTGTTAACACATTATTGGACACAAAAATTCGAGGTGTTACATCCTCACCCCCTTAAAATAAATCTCGACCCGAGATTTACTCAAATAAATAGGGGTACTTTTCTTTCATTGTGTCTTCGACTTCCCACGTATATTCGGGACCTCTACGAGCATCCCATTTGACCTTTACAATCGGTACGTGCTTTCTTCGAAGCTTTTTCACCTGTCGATCTTCAATCTACAAAGGTTTTTCTATAAAATTTAAGCTCTCATCTATATGCACATCTGTGTGTGGAATCACCAATGATTCATCGGCGAAGCACTTTTTGAGATTGCAGATGTGGAACACATTGTGAATTCCATTGAGCTCTTCAGGCAAGTTCAATTTATAGGCGACTGATCCGACACGTTCAATGACCTCAAAAGGTCCTATGTACCTCGGACTCAGCTTGCCTTTCTTGCCGAAACGCATCACCCCTTTCCAGGGCGATACTTTAAGCAACACCTTTTCACCCACTTCGAAGTGAAAATCCTTACGCTTTGGATCAGGGTAGCTCTTCTGCCTATCGCGGGCAGCCTTGAGACGTTCCCGAATCTGGACAATCTTGTCCGTTGTCTGGAAAACTATCTCTGGTCCCGATAATTGGACCTCTCCTACTTCCGCCCAACAAACAGGCGATCTGCATTTCCTACCGTATAATGCCTCGAAAGGCGCAGCCTTTATGCTGGTATGGTAGCTATTATTGTAGGAGAACTCGATTAGGGGTATATTCTTATCCCAGTTACCACCTAAATCGATCGCACACGCACGAAGCATGTCTTCCAACGTTTGAATGGTACGCTCACTCTGACCGTCCGTCCGTCTGTGGATGGTAAGCCGTACTGAAATTCAAACGCGTGCCCAAAGATTGCTGGAAACTCTTCCAGAAGTGAGACGTGTATCTAGTATCCCGGTCGGAGATAATAGACACAGGTATGCCGTGTAAGGCTACAATCTTATCCACATAAAGTTGGGCTAACATATCGGAGCTATACGTCTCCTTGATGGGTAGAAAATGAGCTGATTTAGTCAGCCTATCAACTATGACCCATATTGTATCGTTTCCTTTCCTGGTTTTGGGTAACTTGGTTATGAAGTCCATAGTTACGCATTCCCACTTCCACTCGGGAAGTTCAGGCTGTTGTAGCAAGCCAGACGGCTTTTGGTGCTCGGCTTTGACTTGAGCACAAGTCAAGCACTTTGCTACGTGGGCGGCCACAGACTTTTTCAAGCCTATCCACCAATAATTTGCCTTTAAATCTTGATACATCTTGTCTGCACCAGGATGGACTGAATATTTGGAACTATGGGCTTCCTGGAGGATAATATCTCGTAGTCCTCCATAAATCGGAACCCATATTCGTCCGTTTAATCTAAGGATTCCGTCCTTGCTAAGAGTCAACTGTTCCTCAGTTACTCCTAATTTTTCATTAGGATAATTAGCTTTCCAACACAGCCTCTCGCTGTGCAGCTAATATCCTTTCAATTAAATTGTTCTTGACCTCAATGCTCTTGGCATTGATTCTAATAGGTTTTACCCTTTCTTTCCTGCTTAAGGCATCAGCGACCACATTCGCTTTGCCGGGATGGTACCTGATCTCGCAATCATAGTCATTCAAGGTTTCCATCCAACGACGCTGCCTCATGTTCAACTCTTTCTGATTGAACAGGTGCTGGAGGCTTTTGTGATCAGAATAAACCACAAATTTAATACCATAAAGGTAATGCCTCCACAATTTTAGTGCAAATACAACGGCACCCAACTCCAAATCATGGGTGGTGTAATTCTTTTCGTGCACCTTTAATTGCCTTGAAGCATAGGCAATCACCTTGCCCTTCTGCATAAGCACACACCCCATGCCTGTGTGTGATGCATCGCAGTAAACTACGAATTCATCTGTACCTTCAGGCAGTGTCAACACAGGTGCGTTGCTTAGCTTCTGCTTCAGAACTTCGAAGGACTCTTGCTGCTTTGGGCCCCAAATAAATTTTTCTTTCTTCTTGGTTAAGGAAGTCAAGGGCGCAGCAATCCTCGAAAAATTCTCAATAAATCTCCTGTAGTATCCTGCTAAACCCAGGAAACTACGAATTTCGGTAGGCGTCTTTGGCTCTTGCCAGTTCATGACTGCCTCTACCTTAGCGGGATCCACTTGGATACCACGCTCACTCACAACGTGACCTAAAAATTGAACTTCTCGTAGCCAGAATTCACATTTCGAGAATTTGGCGTAGAGTTTCTCACGCTGTAGTAATTCGAGAATGCAACGGAGGTGCTTCTCGTGGTCAGCTTGGTTCTTGGAATATATAAGGATATCGTCGATGAAGACTATGACAAATTTGTCCAAATACGGCTTGCAGACGCGATTCATGAGATCCATGAACGCAGCCGGTGCATTTGTGAGCCCAAAAGGCATCACTAGGAACTCGTAATGACCATAGCGAGTCCTAAATGCTGTCTTATGTACATCCTCATCTCTGACCCTTAGCTGATGATAGCCCGACCTCAAGTCGATCTTCGAGAAATAGCTTGCTCCTTGCAGTTGATCGAATAGATCATCGATCCTCGGCAAAGGATATCTATTCTTTATGGTAACTTTATTTAGTTCTCGATAGTCGATGCACAACCGCATCGATCCGTCCTTCTTCTTTACAAATAGGACTGGTGCTCCCCAGGGAGATGAACTAGGTCTGATAAAACCTTTCGCCAGCAGTTCATCCAACTGGGTCCTCAGTTCTTTCATTTCCGTTGGAGCTAGCCTGTAAGGCGCTCTTGCTATCGGAGCCGCTCCAGGAATGATGTCTATTCTGAACTCCACTTGTCTATCTGGTGGCAAACCAGGTAGTTCTTCAGGAAAAACCTCGGGGTATTCAGAAATGACAGGAAGATCCTCGATCTTCGGCTTAGGTTCTTCTATTATCACCTGAGCCATGTAAATTACGCAGCCTCTGTTCAAACACCTTGAAGCTTTGAGCATAGATACGTCCTCGGGTAACCCGTACTGCGTATCTCCTCGAATGGTAAGCGATTCACCACTCGGAGTCTTTAGCACTATATGCCTCTTGCCGCAAATGATTTGGGCCTGATTACGGGATAACCAGTCCATGCCTAGGACTATGTCGAAACCCGCTAGTTTGAAGGGAAGTAGAGATAGAGGAAAAGAATGGTTCTTAATGGACATTTCACATCCTTCTAGAACAGTGGAGACGGTTTCTATCGTGCCGTCTGCTAACTCTACCTCGTATTTCATATCTAGGGTTTTGATCGGCATGCTCAATAGTTTACAAAACTTTTGGTCTACAAAGGACTTATCAGCGCCAGAATCGAAAAGTACTCTTGCAAATATATTATTTACGAGAAAAGTACCTGTAAGCACATTGTCGTTCTGTACTGCCTCCCCTGCATCCATGCGGAAGACTCTAGCATTGGTCTTCTTTGTCTCCTCCGCCTTCCTGGCGTTCTTAGGGCAGTTACTCTTGATGTGCCCCTTTTCGTTGCAACCATAGCAGGTTGCATCCTTGATCTTCTTGCATTCCACAGTCTTATGATCCTTGGACTTGCACAGTCCACAGGAAGGAGTCTTTGGTTGTGACTGTGAATTCGATGCAAACCTGCACTTCCAAGAGTGGGGTTTCTTGCAGATTTTGCAGTTGGGCCTTTCACCAGCTTGCCCATCCTTCTTTGTCTCAGCCCCTTTCTTGCCGTCATCGTTTCCACGGTGCTTCTTTCCAGATCTTCGTGAGGTATCATCCTCACGTTTCCTCTTCTCAGCCTCCTTGCTCCTTAGGGTCCTCAGACGGACCGCGTCTAAAGTGAGAGACAAGGAGAGGTCAGTAACTGACCTGAAGGTCGTCGGCCGGGAGGCCTTTACACTTGCCTTTATCGCGGGCTCCAAGCCCCCAATGAAACGGGCGATTCTTCTAGACTCTGGTGTCACAAGGTACGGAACCAGGCGAGACATCGTATTGAAGCTCGTCAAATAAGCCTGGCAGTCCAGGTTCGTCATCACCAGTGACACAAAGTCAGCCTCGATCTTCTCAACCTCATGCTGAGGGCAGTAGTTTTCCTTAATGAGAGCAATAAATTCCTCCCATGTCATCTTGTATAAAGCAGACTTACCTGATGCCTGCACCAACGCTCTCCACCATGCCAGGGCCTCGCCCTTAAATGACTGGGACACATACTTCACCACATCCCTCTCTGCACACCCGCTGATGTCCATAATAGTGTCAATCTCATCTAGCCAGGTGATACAATCAACAGCACCTTTCTCCCCTGTAAATTCCCGGGGCTTACAAGATACAAAGTATTTGTAGGTGCAACCCTTAGCATTTGATGCATCAGTATATTCCCTATCGCGATGAACGCTGTTCTCAGTGGACGAGTGTTTGTCGTCATCTTTCTTGGGTTGAGAGGGTGGTTTGGAGTGTGTCTTTGGTTTAGAGGGTGGTTTTGATACGGTTCTGCCTTGGGACTCAGTATATTGACGATCAAGAGCTGCCTGAACAGCATTGTCAATCAGAGCCTTTAGCTGTGCGCCTGTCAGATGCACTGGCGCATTGTCGTAGTCATCTTCATTTGTATGGCTATTCTCTCCATTGGGATCCGCCATTGTAACTTGAATCTGTTACAGAAGATAACAATTTTTTTTATTCAGGAGATTATTATATAATTGTCTTTTATGACAATTTGTCAACCATGGTAACAGAGACCATATTTGGTTAACTTATTACTTCATTAGATATTAGGATTTGAATATATCCTATTTCAGCTATATTAATAATATTGGCGGCATAAAGCCTAATCACGAGGATGTTTTATAATATTAGCCGAGATTTCAGAGAATCAAAGGCATACAGGTTTGAACCGTAGTTCTTTTATCTCTTTCTGACAGAGAGTCATAGACCACCACTGCCTTTTGTCTTTATAAGACAATTATTATGGCCCATAGGCACTACACCTCTAATGGATGTTTCAATATGGTTGGCCCGTAGGCACTACATCACTAATGGATGTTTTAATAAGATTGGCCCGTAGGCACTACATCACTAATGGATGTTTTAATAAGATTGGCCCGTAGGCACTACATCACTAATGGATGTTTTAATACGATTGATCACTTGCATAGGTGATTTAACCCACAATTTATAAATCATTTAGTTGGGCTTTGAAATCCTTAAAGGATTATTGTATAGGAATGACGCGCGTGATTTTAGCGAATCACATCTGCCATGGTCGTTAACATGCTTGCAGCGGTTAACAAGGAATCTGAATCTTTTAATTAAGTCTTACCATCTTGACCGGATCTTAAAAGACACCAGGCTAGGTTTCACTCGTAAGATTCTTTATTTAGGCAGATCAATTTAAAAGGATTGGTTTTGATTTATTTCATACATATTAAAACAAAACTCATAACATACATTCCATAATCTTAAATACAATTACATATTGCCCTAAACGGGTCTTTCAAATAGTACATACCTCCATAGAGGTTTAAAATAAGTGACAAGTCCACGCAGGGACTAATACAAGATAGGTGTCCATGTAAGGACTAAAAGATAAGTCCACGTAGGGACTGAAATATGATAAGTGTCCACGCAGGGACTTATTTCAAAGTAGAAATTACATTAGTACAATTATTAAGGGCTAGTGGTCACGTTTCTTCTTTTTGCCCTTTAGTAGGTTCGCCAAGCCTTTGAGAAATCCTCGGTGGCTTTTCTTCTCTTCCTCGAACTCTCTCTCCACACGATCTAGTCGATGGAGTATTTCTTCCTGTTCAGGAGGAGAAAATCGTGGTTGTGGCGCGTGTTGCGGAACTGGAGGTCTGGGAGGTATTGGATACCCATGAGCTGAGTAGTCCGGAGCTCCCATGTTTCCATGTGCTCCGTCAGGGTAGCGTGCATTATATCTAGCCGACACCACATATGGGTCGCGCTCATAATTATAGTTGTATTGTGCTTGTGATGGTTCGAACGGGTTGTAAGCCGTTGGACCCGTGTAAGCAGGTATGGGTTGGTCATACCCGAATGGTGGCGAATTTGGTACAGCTGGTGCGGAGTTCGCCTCCTGTATAGGACTTGAAGGTCCTTCTTCTTGTAGTGGCGGATAGTGGCTACTACTAGAGTGTCGAGGGGTGCTGAAGTGGATACCCCCTCCTCCTCGTGTGGACATACGAGCATTTGTCCTCCTTCGCCTTGGCGGATCAGGTATTATTGGTTGCGCCGGTGGCGGAGGTGGTGGCGTAACTGCCACAAAGCGTGAATCCTCAGAGGGATCCTGTGGATGTCGCGGTTGTTGTGATGTCTGTTGAGGTGGCGTGTAGTACCACTCATGTCGGTCAAACAACGCTTGGAAACTGTCTGGTCCCTGATAGGGTGTGCCATGGAAGGATGACCCATCAGAGACTTCTATCGGATGCGTGGGCGTACCACGAGCAGGTTCAGTTGGATCAGTATCTTCATCCATATGGTCTTCGGAGAAGTGATCTTGTGGCCCTAATGGAACAAAGCCTGAAGGTTCCTGTATGTAGTCAGCCGGATTAAACTGACCTATGAAGTATGGAGTAGGGTCGCCGTAATTTCGGTGCGATACCGAACGTTGTAGAGGTATGAAGGAAGGTTGTGGGTTGTTGGGATCATTTTCTGAGTTTGGCCCGAATGAGTGCCGGTTTGACGGCGTCGAGCTGTGCGAGGTGGAATGCCTCGCAGGTTCGTAGAGATCTCTTCGTCGTTGTGGTTCTTCGCTCCTTGTCATTGAAGGAGGTCTTGTTCCTGACGGTCCAGCTTCGTGATCGTGATGTGTCACGATATCTCCTCTGCCTCTTCTTCCCCTTCCTCTTCCTCGGAATATTACGGGCGGCATTTTTCCTGCTTTATAAAACTTTAAATTTCCAATAATAAAAGAAAAGACAAAATTGGAATAGCAATTCGAATTTGTCCTAAGTTCTTGTCTAGACTCAAGTATGTGCAATTGTGTCATTGAGATTAAACACATTAGGATAGTGTTTAATTTACTCAATGTTGGCTCTGATACCAACCTGTCACACCCCGATTTCCACGTGTCTCACCGGTGGGCCCGGTGGGGGATTACCGTGACGATGTTGGCAACAATATAGTCAAACCACACAATTATATAAATGCACAGTGGAATCTTTAAAGATAATATATACTTCAACCTCTGGTTGTAATATCAAATGTATTACAGAAGTCGAATGTATCCACAGCGGATCAAAATAAATAAATATTGTTCATTCAGATACGGCATCGAGTTTGCGAGACTATTCATGATGCTTAGGAAGCTTATACCAGCCAATTTCGTATAGTACCTGCACTTAATCTTTTTGGGGAAAATACGTCAGTTTACACTGGTAAATACATTCAACTGACACATTTGAAAATGTTTATTTAAAATTGATTTAATGCACAAGGCACAAACTCTTTTATAACTTGGGAAAATTATTAAAATCTTGTGAACGTTTTACATGTTCTTTTATGCGTTCAGTAGCCCGGGTCGTGCCGGGTTAAAGATTTATAGACACACCACATTGCGTAAAACCGTAGTATAAAAACCAACGGCTACGTCTTTTAATTTAATGTCAACAATATATACCGGGTGTACGCCTACACCGGGATGTCGATGGTCGTGGCCATTTCGTAAAATGATGCCAAGGATATCCGGGACAACGGTCATTAAACCCCCCAAAGGCTTTTAAGAAACAAAACTGTTTAAATGAGCCAATCATATTATTTAATTAACCACCTAAGCGATAGAAAAATATAATGCTCAATCAAGCGGTATTAATATACCGTAACCCAAGCCCATATAGGGGAAATAAGTTAAAGTATTTACCTTTGCAAGTATTATTCCTTAGTTTGATTAAATCACCGATAGCTTTTACTGGGCTCCTAATCTGGAACGAAGGTTTTAATTAACCTCTTAGAATCCTAACGGTTCTTTATATTGGCCGTAGCCTAGACCGGTTGGTTCCGGAATATAAATATGGTTTAATCGCGTGAAAGGCGAAAACCGAGAATGGAATGTGATTCTGCCCCAAACAAGTTCAGAGACTTGTTTTATATGGGTTCAAGGTTCACACTCTGGATTTTGGGGTTCAAATAATATAATTTGACCCGTATCGGCTAATTTATGAAAACTAGTTTCATAAGCCGAACCGTGCGCGCAATAGGCGAAACGGTTAACCATGAGAGTCTTACGCTTATTTCCTGAGTCAATATGCCTTAAAGAGGTTGTGGTATCAGTAGGGTACCTCCCGTGATGCCCGTAACGAGTTTAAGTTAATATTACGCCCCGTAGGGGTTTTTCGGTCATTTTAAAGACTTTTAAAGGGCTTTTCGAGTTCTACAGGAAATCTGAGTTTTCCGAACAGTTTATAAAGTCTAAAATACTTTATTTATTATTTAAAATCAGTAGCAACTGGAATCGGGTCAAAAGACCTTGTAGAACTCATGTTTTGGCCAAAAAGGGCATATTCGGTATTTACCGAACCGTAGCCATAACCGCAGGTTATGAGCGAGGTAAAAATTATTAAAAATCTTTAAAATTCCCAAAATATTATTTTAATTCAGTGGGTAAAAGTTTTGGTGACGAAATCTTGGTTTAGATAGGCGTTATGCTAATTGCGCCGTTTATTACAAAAGTTTACTTTAATTGCGCTATTTAGCATAACTCTCATTCTAGACCTCGGATTGACGTGAAACTTTAAGGACATGCTTATAATTTAATAATCAAGGTTCTGGTCCGTTCACGTGTCCGAAATACTCGTTTTATTTTCAAAATGGCGTTACGGTCAACTTTTAGGCGATTAACGGAAATGCGCAAAAGACTCGGATAACTCATGAACCGATCACAGAGGTTTATACCATCATGTAACCTGGTCCTAAGAGAGTCCTAAGGTATATCTATACCTCACTAAAACGGGTCAGAACTGAAGTCAATGCAAAAGTCAAACTTTTGCGACATTCGTCTCCGAACCAGGTCAATATAGCAAATGGTCGATTCAAACGAGCGCAAACAAGTTTATATGCTTAATATTATGTTTTATGAACATCAAAACAGGTTTCATAACGTATACATTACAGATTATGTAGAAAACGGCAAAATGACTTTCTGTTGACTTTTTAAGTGCGCGTTTGACTCGATATTTGACATAGTTAGAGTGGTGATCAGAGGGAACCCTTTTAGGGGTTTGTTACCCACATAAATACCAACTCATAACTATCTTTGATTCGTCATAAGACTGAACCATCTGTGAGTTATCGCGAAGTCAACCGATAGTTACGACGGATTGACTTTCAAGCTATAACTATGGAAATATGAAACCACAAAGGGTTAAACCACTTACAGAAGTTTAAGGCAAGACTTAAGAACACAGAGGAACACTTTAGAGCTCTTGGAATGATCAGATAGAAGTGTTTGAGGTGTGGTGAACATATGCTCACAATGTGGCTATTTATAGTGTTCAAGAGGCCTTTAGATCATCACAACTCATTCTACAACTGAGTATGGATGATGGGCAGGTGTCCCTAAGTGTTATGGGTCGAGTAGGGGGCGCCCATGCTTCATTTATTGGTTCTTGGTCGTTCATAATGCTCAAAAGGCAAGAAAATACAAAGTTTCTGCATCTGGGCGTCCCACGCGGCCCGCATGGGAGTTCCATGCATGTTTAATGCGGGTCGCCTGAGATTCAAATATCAGGCGCGTATCTGAGGTGGCTCGCGGCCCGCCTCAACTTAGGCCAAAACCTCACTCGGGCCGCGAGAGGTTAAAATTTCAGAATTTTTGAATCTTTTGTAATGATGACAAAATCTGGTAATTAATAACGAAATCTTTCGTAATGATTTACCTGACCTTTCGGGATTGAAGGGGTAACTTTGCGGTTTGGCCCTCGGTTAATTACAACTAGGGACCTCGTGATATTTACCCGCGTTATTAAATCCCCGGTTAGTTTATTAATTATTCAGAAAGCCTTAACTTTCATTATTGACGCTTTTAACCCTTCTCCTACGAATTCGATCGTAACTTTCTCGTTTCATAACGAAACTTCGCGAAATTTATATATTATATTTTAGTGAGTGTACAATACCATTACAAAGCCTTGGGAACGTCAAAGGGTCACTCAGAGGTATAATTAAACATGTTGACACGGTTAACCCCTGTAGCTTGTAATCTCTCACTTTCTTTCGCGTTTCGCTTCTGTACGATCCATGATTTATTCGTTTGAAGGTACAAGCACCATTTAGGGTTACTATATAGTATATTTACCCTTGTTTGACATTTATAACCCTCGAATTTATATACTTTCAAGGTTTGTCAATATTAATCCTTTATTTAATATCAATGCCACGTGTAAACAAATGACACGTGTTAACACATTATTGGACACAAAAATTCGAGGTGTTACATTAGAGCGTGCGATGCTTGCCAGAGGGCGACAAATATATCGGCACGTGATGAAATGCCTCAGAACTGGATTCAGGTTTGTGAAGTCTTTGATATCTGGGGGATAGACTTCATGGGACCATTTCCCCCCTCACGAGGTAATAAGTACATCCTGGTCGCGGTTGACTATGTATCGAAGAGGGCGGAGGCACAAGCCTTACCTACCAATGATGCCAGGGTTGACTATGTATTTAATATTAATTTTATTTACTTTTAATCTCATCCATCCATCTTATTGATCTAGTGGCTAGAAAGTGGTTACAACTAGGGGTGGTTTTCATTTTAACGGTCCCCTATATATATATATATCCCAAAATATATTCCTATATCATATGTCATGTTTTTACTAATTCATTTGTTAACACAAGATATATTCTTAAAATAAATATACTCTTACTTGTCGACGTTTGCTAAAAAGAATATTTTAACATAGGTTGTATATGTCTATACATGTATGTGTACTTGTTTGTATACTTTTCCAATTCATGTGTTCATTGTGTATTTGTACATATACGTGTACCCAAGTATACACACACACACACACTTATTCCTATACTTCTTAAATATGTACTTATGTCGTATTTGTACGTATACATATATACATGTATAATACTTATAACCTTGTATTCTACTAAGTGTGTTATGGTGTACGTATATGTATACATATATACTTGTATTTCTTGGAGTATTTCCACACTTAGTCCTTTACAAGTTTTTTCAGAATATAATCTTGGGAAAATATATCTTTGACGTTCCTTAAAAATATGTATTTTTAAGATCGGTTTGTAAAAATATACGTTTCTCATACTTTGTTGAAAATATACCTTTTTGATACTTGTCCGAAACTAGGTGATATGCACAAAATATAACATATAAATTGTATCAAATACGGTATAAAAACAACCATTTTCAGTACTAATGTTGGAAAAAGTGCGTTTCTTTGTTTACTTTTGATTTTCAGTATAAAATAAGCTCAAATAAACAAAAGGAACAAATTATACCCTTATACAATTAACAACTTGGGTTGTGTGTCATTTGTTTAAAAGTTATACCCTTTAGTTCATTTTACTCACACTATTTCAGTTTACCCTTTATTTATAATTATTATATTATATTATATGAGTAGGGATCCTGCTAAAAAGTGTGTTTTTCCTAGAAAGTCTAGGAAGCGATCTAGGCCATCCAATGGGTGTGTTTAATGGTTAAGATGAAGTGAATGGCAATCTTGTAATTTTTTAGTTTATTTAATTCATTGTTTTAAAAGACTAGGGGCAATTTTGTCAATATATCGTGTTTTAAATCAATTAGATAACCGTCAGTCAAACCCAGTCCCTAATTTCACGCGATTTTCCCTCTCTCTCTCTCCAAACCCATCTTAGAAACCCCAATCCCTACCAAAAATAACTACAATCATGGAAGAAGATAACTTTAGAAAGGATGGAGAGCACCGGATCAAATTAAAACACTTCTCCATCTCCACCATCTCCGAGTTCATCATCACCATTCAAATACTGTTCGTATGATCTCCATTTTCTTGACGATGTGGTTTAACAGAAAGCAAATTAATACAATTGTGTTTTAGCAGCAAGCAGATTCATACAGTTGTGTTTTAGCATTCAGATTCATACAGTTGTGTTTTAATAGCAAGCAGATTCATACAGTTGTGTTTTAACAGCAAGCAGATTCATACAGTTGTGTTTTAACATTCAGATTCATACAGTTGTGTTTTAACAGCAAGCAGATTCATACAGTTGTGTTTTAGCATTCAGATTCATACAATTGTGTTTTAACAGCAAGCAGATTCATACAGTTGTGTTTTAGCATTCAGATTCATACAATTGTGTTTTAACAGCAAGCAGATTCATACAGTTGTGTTTTAGCATTCAGATTCATACAGTTGTGTTTTAACAACAAGCAGATTCATACAGTTGTGTTTTAGCATTAAGATTCATACAGTTGTGTTTTAACAGCAAGCAGATTCATACGTTGTGTTTTACCATCTTTATATTATGGGATCTACAAAAAAATTGACTTTATCCCGATAAACTGTTAAAACACAGCATCAAGAACATGCTGATAATTTCCAGTAATCTTCTGAACAATGGAATATGCGATTAGTTTAGATTTCGAAAACAAATTATTCAGAAAATCATGGAGGAAAAAGGTTACAAAATATGGACATGGATAGTTAGTTAATGAAGATAAATTCCAAAAATAAGAATAGAGTGTGAAAGTACACAATTGCCCTTCTAGTTAAAAATCTTCAATGCCACATGTCGCATTCTGATTGCTTCCTAGACTTTCTAGGAAAAACCCACTTTCTACCCAACTCCTACTCTATATTATACAAAAACCAACTAAAAGTTCCGTTCAACACCGAGTCGGTGCAACCTCACCGTTTCTTTTTATTAGGTAGCAATTCAACAAAATTAAGGGTTACGACACCCTTCACCAAATTACGTATATAAATTCATTTATATTAATGAAACGTATTAATCAACGCACACATGCCGCAATTACAGTTCTGTGACGTCCAGATTTTCACTGCTGCCATTTTCATGTAAGAATTCTTCTCCATCCCTTTATTAATGACAAAAACCAACATAAAAGATAAAGAAAGGAAGTTGACACACTATACCGACCCTCCAAGCTTCACCCCAAGAATAAAAACAAGTCAGAAGACCAACACGGGGCCGTGCCTACCAAGCATGGGCCGTGCCCTAGTCAAGATTCCGTAGAGAATAAAGACAAACAAAAAACGACAAGGGACACGGGGTCGTGTCACCTCAACACGGGCCGTGGTCAACTCTCAGATTCGTAAATCTGGGTTCGTACAACAAGTACAAAAGACACGGGGTCGTGTCGTTGACACACGAGGCTATGTGTGCAGAAGAGCTGATAGAGCATTAAATGAAGACAAAGAAAATGAAGGACACGGGGCCGTGCCCACCAAGCACGGGGTCGTGTGAGTCTCCTGTTTCCAACTATAAATAGAGGTACTTGACTCACTTACAAACCATCCCTTGGCAAACCATTTCTCTCACTTCCGCTACCACAATACCATCATCTTCCACCACTTTAGTTAGAGTTAGATTAGTCTCGAGATCCAAGATCGATAGTAAGAGCTTTTGTCAAACTATAGCCATGCTTGGCTAATCTCTTACATCACTTTGTGAAGACAAAATCTTTTGTGTATTACTTTTGATTTCCAACCTTTGGTCACTTTTTAATTGGGTATGTATTAATGACTTTAATAACTAGTTTTTTATATGTGAATTTTTGTTCTATCATTCTTCATGTTTTGTTGATTCACTCATTCGTGTCTTTACAGTCTATATAAAGCGCGTTAACTTCCTAGAAGGGGGTTAGAAGGGTGGTTTGGGTAAAGTTATTACCTCGTTCAGTGTATAGATCCTGCAAGGACCTGATTCAAGCTTATTAGGACTTCCCTTGAGGCAGATAGCATCAAATCGGGGGAAGTAAAAACGACTTATAATCCCTTATAAACAAACTACTATTAAAACTTTAAACCGGCCTTGTGGGACTATATCCCTGCTGACTCAGACCAATATGGCCGAGGGTAGCGTTGCCTCCAAAAGAGGGACATGCCACTTTTTGCATTAATAACTTACTTAATTATCTTCTAATAATCCAGCCTTGCGGGACTGTATCCCTGCGGACTCAGACCAATATGGCCGAGGGTAGCGTTGCCTCCAAAAGAGGGACGTGCCACTATAACTAAGATAATCTCTTAAAAAACCCAAAGTGCGGAAATCATCAAAGAATACATAAAAGATGAGTCGGAGCCAAGTAATTCTTTCTTGTTATTTGTTTCTTTTATTTATCTTATTATTTTACATGTTTAAAACTCTTTTTCTCAAAATTTGGGTCGATTAGACGTTGATGATAAACCGGTATTAAAAGCTCTTATGTCCTTGGACGACCTTGGTATCTTATCATCACTATACTACGTCAACGATGGGTGCACTTGTCACACCCCAAAAACGTCGCAGCGGAAATACAAACGTGACGGTGACGGAGGTTGGTACCCATATAAGTCTTAGTGGTCGATGCTTAGTTAATTTGGACATTTTGTTATTTTAAAAACATAGTTTTTAAGATTACCACATCATCACAAGCAAGTCATAGTAGTTTGACCCTTACGGGTCTTATTACAAACATGGTCCCATAATTTAAAAAGTGTCCAACATAGTTTTGTTACACAAGCATCATACTACCACATGACAACACTAGCCAAAATTCTCCGAAGCCGAACTCATGTACCTGTAGAACACGTTTTTTATTTAAGTAAAACTTCCTTATTTGACCCTTAATGGTCTATAAACATTTACATATTAAAACATTTTCATATGTTTAAAAATAAGACATTCATTTTAATAAAAATAATGTCATTATAATATGATTTTAAATTGGAATGCACCCTATTTCATGTAAAAATGTCATGGAAGGTCCGAAATAGCTCCGCAAGCCTGTTTCCGATGAAAACTTATACTCATGATTTTAATGATATTGTCGGAAATCGGTATGCACCCCATTCCCCACATTGAAATTATATTCCACGATTCATTTTAAATATTAAAATTTTCGTTATTTCTTCGGTTTCGTAAGTTTGCAAGACATTACGAGCTATATAAACGATCGAGGGATTAATCCATACTAGACAGTCAAGAATTCCAATTCGTCGCTATGTAGATCGGAGCGACCGATCACGACGGGATGTCAACCCAATAAATCTATTACAGATTCCACGCATACAATACTTAACGATTAAAATAGCTTTGATGCATCTAATGCCTGCCTCAATACACTATTACTATAAACTACTGTATAACAATTTAATATTTGGCGTTGTACAAATCCCAGTATCCCCCTACCTTGCAAGCTTATACCATTCCTTGCACACTTGGGATCTTGACTGATTTGTCTCAACTTAGATTTAAAAATCTATTTTTAAATCTTTACGATCGTTATACCCATAACGTCGTCAATTTACCTAGTTTCCTCCCCGAAACCAGTTGGATACTTTTTAAACTTGTTTTTCTTCTTGAAAACAGTTTAAGATATATATCATTGAGTTCATAAATATATTATGATACTCTAAAAATCGTATTCTCGATGAAAATACATTTTTATATAATTTAAAAGCATATTTTATATGAAAACATATACTTAGCTTTTAATAACATGTTTTTCCTTTGAAAACAATATATGAGATGGTGAAATGATGTTTTAGTGAATTCTCACTAAAATACATTTACTTGAAATCATGTTTTATACGGAAACGTATATTCATTCTTATTAAAGTCGTGTTCTTTACCCCGAAAACAGTTAATAAAACAATAAAAGTGGGGCGTCGTGATACTCAACTTTGGGTGCGTTTTTAAATTACCGCAATCCCTTGGATCAAATCTACATATCTTAATTTAATAGAAATAATCTATTAACTAATTGTTCTAAAGACAATCAAATTTCTCTGTCACTTAGGATTTTCACATATTTTTGAGGATTTTTAAGAAAAATCTTTATATTAAATTATGTTGGCATTTATATATATGTAATTCCATATACATATACATATTAAGGTTTTCGTGATTCGAACGTCAAAAACCATAAAACAAAAACAAAACAAGAATAAAAATAAGAGTACAAGGTCGTCCAGATTTACATATTCAACACAATCATATTAAAGTGGACAATCTTTTGGTAAAATAAAAACAAATAAAACTTTTGACCAAATAACTTCTTGCCCAAGAAATATTTAGATTTGAAACTTTAAACAAGTTAAAGTTTGAGATATATAACCGGTTAAAAGGACCGTTTCTGATTTGCATGTTGTAAGCGTGGCTCTGATACCACTGTTGGGATTTAGTGGTGTCAATTTTACTTTTAATCAAAACGGGTTTGATATATTTTATTAACTAAATATATAATTAATAAAAACGCAGGGAAATAAATATAAATAATCAACACCAAAAGTGAACCGAACAGGATCATGGTTACAAACATGCAAATACGGTATTTAAAATAATTAATCTACAGATGAGATTAAATATACATTAGTGGTTAAAGATTAACCGTTTAAGACACTGAGGTACAACGAACGGATGCTAGTACACGAACACAATACGAAGAGCGAGGCGTCTCGTGGCGGCACCGAAAGAAGATGATGGTGACGGCACTTGCTTTACGGAACCACATAAACAAAACTCCTTTTGTTTTGGAGTTCAATCGCAAAAAGGCATAAAAGAAACAAACAACCCTTTTTGGGGTTTAGGCTGAACTTCTATATTCCGTTTTTGGATTGAGGGTGGAGATAAAATAGGAAGTTTATTTCGCTAGGAAGGATAGGAAGCAATCATAACCGTCCAATTGCACAATCTACGGTCTAGATCAAAATCAAATTAAAAACTGTCATTTAAACACGCTCTCCGGGGTTTCAGGGGTATTATCGTCAAAATCCAAAATAACCGCCGTTGAATATACACAGAAATCCTTCGAAAAAAAGTGCATTACGTTTTACACTTCCATTTAACGATCAAACACACAAAGAAATTTGAGAAAATCATACTCCATTTGAACTTCATGGCGTCGTCGAGAGATAATTTGAAGGTTTACATTCGAGTTACTCAAAAGAAATCCGTCGCTGAAAACCCTAAATCATCAAAGAAGCAAAAAACATCATCAGCAGAAGAGAACATAGATGAACAAGAAAATATTAGCCGAAAATCACCAATGAAACAACAAAGAACTAGAAAACGAAAAGATATTTCAGACAATGGTAATTTTATCTATTTTTGCTCTTTAACTGAATTCAAGTTACGTTTTATGAAGTACAGTAGACCTAATATATGATATCCGTTCCGAAAAATAGTTAATGAGTTATATCTTCCCCTATCTTAACATTTTTGTTAGTAGAAACTACATTGCGTTTTATGCTAAGACTATGATCTAAGATGCTAATGCTTCTTATGTGATTTATATATTGTGAATTAATGCGTTTTACCTTAATAAAGTTGCAGAAACAAAGAGATTATTATTATGAGAATTGTAATCGAATTTTAGAACATTGCATTTTATCTTTGAATTTGTTGAGATACATATGTTGTTAACTATTGCCTGTTAAATAATATGATTTAAAGTATTGCGTTTTATCTAAAACATGGGAATCACTGCTTTTTATCTTTATAATGTTAGCTAATTCGATTTATCATAAATTTGTTAATTGACATTGTTAACTAATGCGTTTTATATTAATTTATCATAAAAAACAAAATGAGATTATGTAATGTTAATTTGCTGTGTTAAATAATATGATTTAAAGTATTGCGTTTTATCTAAAACATGGGAATCACTGCTTTTTATCTTTATAGTGTTAGTTAATGCGTTTTATCATAAATTTGTTAATTGACATTGTTTTCATTATTCTATTTGAAGTTAAAAAACAAGAGGAAAAACAAAAAAGGAGAAGAAAGAAAGTGGTGATAGAATCATCAGAAGAGACAGTTTCTGATTCCAATGATAAAAAATCTAGTCGAGCTATTGTTCTGCATACTTCCGAACAACAAGTAAATTCAGGTAACATAAAACGCATTTAACAAAAATTCAAGAAAAAAATATATGTTTTTAACACAATTCAATGTGTCAGATGATGATTTTGTTGATCCACAACCAAGAGTTAACCCGATAAAAAATCAAAAGAAGGAAAAGGCAGAATCAAAACCAAAGAGATCACAGAGGAAAGATAAAACAAAAGAACAACCAGAACAACAACCATATTATGATTACGACGGAAAAAAAATCAACATAAGATGTGCAGTCAATAATCTAAAAGATTATATTGAAAGTCTGTCAAAAGAGCAAAGGGATACTGTTAGAGAAATAGGGTTTGAGAGC
The DNA here is from genome assembly GCF_002127325.2 of Helianthus annuus. Lineage (NCBI taxonomy): Eukaryota > Viridiplantae > Streptophyta > Magnoliopsida > Asterales > Asteraceae > Helianthus > Helianthus annuus. The sequence goes on from NC_035434.2 coordinate 90,072,296, forward strand.
ATACTAAAATTCAATCTGCATTCAGTTCCACGCAAATTTGGATATTGGCTGGTAAAAAACTTTGATGCTGAAAATGATGAGATAAATACCGGAGATGAAAAGATTAAGATCACAGCTGAATTTATCCAAAAGGTACTTCAAATACCAAATGGAAAAACAGAGATTAAGGAAAAATTGAGACCAAAAGACACTGATCTTATAATTAAATTCTGGCGCGGTCAATTCAGCAAAGATATATTGAAGAGAATGTATGCGTACAACTTGATTGGTTATTTACAATCAAGAAATGAGCTTGGAAGATTGTTCAAACTAAATTTCTTGGTTATATTTTTTACAATCATGGCAGAGGCAATGCAAAGTAGTAATGTTAATCAAAGATTCTTGCCATCAATGAAAAGTGACAAAAAACCCAGGATTTTAATTGGTGTGAATATATTCTGTCGGTTTTAAGGCGTACAAGAAGACAATGGCCTGGAAATGAGAAGCTCTTCAATGGACCTATTGCATTGTTAGCGGTATGAAATCTGATCTTTCACTATTGCTGCATATTTGCTGAATGCTTGTTTAGGCTGCTTGTTTATATTCATTGTTTGTTTAAAATTTTACTTTATAAAACACAATTTATATTATAAAACCCAATGATCTTTCATTTTTGTTTCTTTATATTCTTTATTTGTTAAAACTTCTTTTCTATTGTAAAACGCAATATTTTTGTAAAACGCAATATATTTAAAGTTACAAAACATTAGTTTTGTAAGTTATTTACAATGATTTATACTTTAAAACTCATCAAAGTTTGAATTGATTATATTTCTAAAACGCAATGATTCATACAGATACTATATGCTTACAAAAAACAAGGATTTGACGATGCTGAAAACACTAAAGTGTTCTCTCTTGATAAAATTGACTCTACAACATTACAAGAATTTGAAGATGAATTGGAAATTGTTGCGCAAAATGAGGGGAGATGTATTGTGATGGAAAAAAAGAAAAAAGTCAAAAAGACTAAGCAAAAAAAGAAAGATGAAAAGGATGAATTTTATGTTTATCCAACTGAATCCGAGAATGAAAACGAAGAAATTTTTGAAAATGAATCTGAAGAAAATGATGAAGACGATGCTGAAGAACAACCAATCACCTTACTTAAAGCTGCAACAGACTGGATTGATCAAGAAAATCAAGAAAATGTTCAAAACAGCCCAAATAAAACCAACGAAACTGAGAAAACACCAACAGAAAGTGGAGGTTCATGGGGGCAATTCTTCATTAAACCATCAATAGGAAATAAAGATAAAATGTGGGTAGACAGTCAAAGCCGACTGCGTAATTTCATGCCATCACAAAATCAAAGTGAAGGTCTTTCTGACATTCATTCAACAAAAACTGGCGATGAAAATGTGAAGAACATTGAAGATAAAAAATCAAATGAAGAATATCTTGTGAATGTTTTGGATGATCATATAAAAGGATTTGAAGAAATTTTTGAAAAAATCCAATCACGTGTAGATGAGATTGTCGAAGAATATCCAAACAGTGAGGCTCTTCATAACAAAGTAAACGAATGGGTGTCATTGATTGAAAAATTAAACCATCAAGCAAAAAAGCACAAGAAAGTTGATATTGATTCAAATACAATGGAAACACCATCAAGATTCCTAAATTTGAGCCAAAATGATGAAACTGAAAATCAAATCATTTCAACTCCATTGATTATAAAACGCAATGATGATGATGATGCAAAACGCAATGAGTGTAACACAGCTGTAGTCCAGTCCTCCATTCCAGAAAAAAACAGTAACAATGACCCTGCATCTATTCTGCAAACCCACATGGAAAAACCTTCAATGGAACAATCATCATTTGGCGAAGAAACTCCATCATTAATGTTGGAGATGATCAAAAGGACAGATGAAGAAGAAAAAAAATCAAATCAAAAGAAAATTCAGGATAATGAGGTACAAACCGAAATTCAAGCGGAATCTAAAAATAGATCAATCGAAAAAGAAGTTCAAATTACTGGAATACAAACAATGTTTGAGAGAATTGAAGAACAGGATAATACTGAAAAGCAAATCAGTGATCTAATTCAAAACACTTCATTCCTCAACCCACAAGAAGATCCGTATAAAACACCTGCAAAATCAGTTCATCAAGAGCAAACAACAACAGATATAAGCAAAACAAACGAAATAATAACAAAGATGGTACGACCTGATCGAGAGAAAAATATACCATAAGTATTTTGTTCACCGTACTATCTAAGACAAGTAGCAATGAAGGAAGCAAGAACGGCACACGAAAACAACATATCGGGATACGCTTTCCATGCAGAAGGAGAAATGATGTAAAAATTCATTTATATAGACTAAAAAAAAAATAAAAAAAATTATAATTTATTATTAATTTTTTTTTTGCAGGGATACTCTCTTCGAAATCAAAGAACATGTATTTCTATATAGATATGCTGTTGAAACAATGAGGCCAGGATTGGAAATCACCGGAGAAGTAATCAATTGTTGGTCTTATATTTTGAATGAAGAAGAAAAAAGAAGATCAAAAGACAACAAAACTCCAAGATTTTTCTGTACTATTCGAATGCTGGTATGATATATAAAACTCAATTCTTCTGTTTTCGTATAATGAAGTATTTTGAAGTTTGATTGAATGAAGTTTTATAATTTATTTCTTTAATAAAACGCAATGCTTAATGTTTGATTGAATGAAAGAATGAAGTTTTATAGAACGCAGCTTAATGTTTTATTACCTTCATAAAACGCAGCTGTATATTTATTAACTTCATAAAACGCAATAATATGTTAATTTGTTTAATTTTACGCAGACTTTTCCATTGAATGATAAGGAAGAAACAAATAAAGATAAGATGATAGATGTGACACCTGTGTCACCACAAGCACCAAACAAATGCCAAGTGAATGAAATATTGTGTTTCATACTTGGGATTTGTATAAATATGTGTATCTTTTGCACATATCATTTCTCGTTCAATTCCGAGCTTTAAATCGCTTTCTAGAAAGTTATATGCGCACTGGTGCGTAAACGTAATCAGTTTTAGCGCAACAAACACTCCGGAATAGTGAAATAGGCTTAACATACTTTAAATGACCTTTACATAACTTAGAAATAAGTTTTGGAAGGTTTAGTATGGCAAAAACAAAATTATTCGATCATAGGGACTATTTGCGTCAAACTGCGAAACTATACCGATTCGTAAGGTAACGAATAGTCCGGAACTTGATCATAAGCTAAACATACCATATATAACCTAAACATAGCTTAGAAATAAGCTTTGATAGGTTCGGTGTGCGAAAACATGCTTATATGATCTTACAGGGACTAAAAGTGTCAAAAATGGCATAAGTTTGCATTTTCGCGCATATCTTACGTTCTGGACACATCTGGACATCCAAAATTTTTGTACACACTAAAATATTTTTATTTTAGTGATCGGAATGCAAAAATTCCATTCGTCGCTTAACTTGGATCGATTTTGCGTTCGTTACGACTTCCGTCGTAATTAACCGAACAACGCGATTGTACGATCAAACGAACCGACATCCGAGATATTTTTGAGCATGTTTTGAGTCCCCTATACTTTAACTTCATTTTAGAGCCTTGAAATGAGGTTAACGGGGTTTAAACGCATCGAAAACAAGCTTAAAAACGTGCAGGGACCATTTCTGCCAAACTTTGAAAGTTCAGCCTACACCGTCGCGTAGCGCGACGACCATAAGGCCTTGTGGTCGCGCTATGCGACCATCACATCTGGGCAGAAACATTGTTTTCAGCATCAGTTTGATAATTCAGGGACCTTTCTTGCAATTCCTTTGTGTGGTGACCAAGTTAGCACCTCTCCAAGTAATACCAGCTGTCCCTAACACTTGTATGGTTATGATTCATTGCTTAATGGCTAAACAAACCACTTGTCATGATCTTGTTGATCACCAACAAGTATAAATAGGCCACTCCATTCACTTGTTCATTGCTCATTCCTTCTTTCTCTCCTTCACATCTGCTTTGGAGCTCTCCTAAGCTGAATTGGGACTTTGTCTTCTTGTTGAAAATATAGCAAGGACCCTTAGTGAGCTTCTTTCATTCTTTTTATGGCTTTTTCCTTATGTAGTGCAGAAAGTCAAACGTTTGGCCAACAGTTTGACTTTCGGTTTTGACCATCAATTGGTCAAGTCAAAGTTCAATTAAACTTTGAAACGTGATTGTAATCACGATAGTTATAATCCTTCGTGATTATAGCCGCTGATTACCACGTTAACTAGTTGTAATGTCGAGTCAAAGTTTCGGTCAAAATGCGTTTTAGCACGCATTTTGCAACGGAACTACTTTAGGGTATCAAAACACTTTGTTTTGATACCAAATCAGTAGGTTAGACATGTTTTGACATGTTTAACTCGACACTATTAGTTTAGTGCTTGTTTAGGGTCGCAAGGTAAGCGGTCTAAACAACCGCTAAGCCTTTCGAACCCGACCCGTTTGGTCGATCTTTAGGATCCGACCAAGCTTAGTTAGTGATCATAGTTGTATAGGGAATAACCACTGAGGTTATACCTTATGATCACCTAGGATTGGTTAGTCGTATGCTAGTTAGCTTGTATGCCCATAGGAAATGACCAAAATGCCCTTTTGAAGCTAAAATCCGTATTTTGACTATGTGAACATATTTTTGACATATAATCTGAATTAGTAACATGTTTAGGGATAATTGGGCATGTAAGACTTGACATAGCACATAGTTAACCATCCGAACCTAGTTTTACGCAAACGACGCATTATAGTGGCTTATACTACCATAATGGGTCAAAACGGGTCAAAAGCACTTAGGTAGACTTCCAAATCAGAATGTTAGCTCTATTAAATCATGCCATATGAGTTGCAATACTCATTTGATTTATAGAACTTCATTCTATCCTACCTCCCGACTTAGGATCCGATTGTTTAACATAGTGATCCATTCTAGGTGCCACTTGATTCCTTGATTTCCCGAGCTTTGTTAGGACACTTAATAAAGGATACTCGCAATCTCAAGTGAGTACATAGTCCCCTCTTTTACTGTTTTCAATTGTTTTGGGGTGAAACATATATGCCTATCTGTTATTTTCCTGATTTTAAACTATATGATTACACATGCTTAATACATATTCTTTTGACAAATTAAACAATTACCTATGGTTTAAACACTGATTTTCCAAAACTTAATAAACAAATTGTTGGATTGTACCATTTTTATACATTCACCCAGCCGATTGGTAGTATGATATAGCGCTATAGGACTAGACACCCCATTCCTGTGCTATGGAATGTCAGAAACCAAAATTTAACCAAATAGAAATTGCCTTTGTGGTATTTCTATAGTCTCCAAAGTGTAGTTTGATACACTAAGGCTTGATTGAATACCAAATCACACTTTCTTTGTATATGTTGATATACTACAAAAGTACAGTTTGATGTGCTCTCAAATGTGATATACCAAAGTATATTTTGATATACCAAGTACAAAATCCAACATATGTTTTAACATACTACTTTGTTATTTTAAACTAAAGTATATTTTGATATACTATCCAAAGCATAGTTTGATATGCTACTGTTTACCAAAGTATAGTTTAATATACTACCAACTTTGTTATTTTAAACTAAAGTATATTTTGATATACTATCTAAAGCATAGTTGATATGCTACTTTTAACCAAAGCATAGTTGATATGCTATTTACAAACCAAAGTATAATTTGATATACTACCAATACTTTTATTCTTAAACCAAAGTATACTTGAGATATACTACCGAAACTATTATTTTAATTACTAAAGTATATTTTGATATACTATCCATTTAACTATTTCAAAACTAAAGTATACTATGATATACTATTTGTACAAACTTTTCAAAACCAAAGTATATTTTTGTCTATACTATAAACCCGTTTTCCAAAACGACACATTTTCAGAAACAAAACTTTTACATTAGATTCATGGCTATTTTGAAAACATAAAATCTTTTCTCATATTATCTAAAGCCATGAATCTAATACACAAAATCCTATGTTACTCACAGGCATTTTTATGCTGACGTACCATATTTTCATATATGTTTCAGGTACTGCTATGTGATGATTGTTGATGCACGCTACATATAGGATGGACTTGTGCCTTAGCGACTTAAAACTGAGAAACAATTATTTGTTTTATTATAAATTGTACCAAAACATTGAATTCAATAATTCAATAAAACAAAACTATTTAATCCATGGTTGTGAAACAATGATTCTGTTACAACACTCCCCGACGTTTCCGCCACGTTTTGTTGTTTTACGTGGTCGGGGTGTGACAGAAAAGTTGGTATCAGAGCCAATGGTTATAGGGAATTAGGTTATTAGTAATGCTTTGACCTAGACTATAACCTTCCTAGGACCCTAACACAAGTTATCTTGTGTTTAGTCTTAAAATAATACACTTCACCTATCCTTAGGTGATTAACAAAAACAAAACACAATTCGTTCTCTCGAGTCAAAATTTTTCAAAACATCACAAGAAGTCATCTATCCTTAGATGATTTGTTTTTAGGCTTTTAAGCCTTTGGTGTTTTCAAAATCTCGTCAAAGTTTGGGTCTAAATAATGTGAACACGTGCAAACTGGAAGGGTGAATGCCTGTACCCTGAGTTTTCTGTCTAAGGCTAGAGTGTTCGTACAAATCCGCAGTATCGGACCAGTCACTCTTACCTGGGAACTCTTGGGGTGAGTGTTCACTTATAGGCGAGCATGTCTTCAGTGATACATTATGTTGACCCATTTACTTTGATTTGTCACAGTGTCGTTTGTTTGTTTTAAGTAACGAACAAATGGTCACAATCCTTATGCCTTGTCGATATTCTTAACATCCAGTTTTGAATATCCAATGACATCTCACTCGTTTTTCCCTCATGTTTCTTTGCTCTTTTAGAATATGCCTCCTCGACGTGATCAAGCTCAGGATGCCGCCTTGGCAGCCTTAATCGCTCAGCAATTCGCTGCTGTACTCCCGAACCTTATCACCCAGATAAATCAGGCAAACAATAACAATGTTCGGTGCACCTTTAAAACATTCAACTCAGCTAAGCCACTCACATTTACTGGGTCTGAAGGGGCCACGGGGCTCCTACAGTGGTTCGAGAGTCTCGAAAGCACGTTTCGTCAAATACAATGCCCAAACGAGCGAAAAGTTGAGTTCGCGTCAAGTGTGTTCCAGAAAAGAGCACTCACATGGTGGAATGGCATAATGAGGGATCGAGGTGCCGATGTAGCAATGGCACAAACCTGGGAAGAGCTTCGGGCTCTAATGATGAAGGAATTCTGTCCTCGTCATGAGCTTAGGGCTTTGGAACGGGAATTTGATGATCTCAAACAAGACAGCGGTGAACATCGAGCATACACTGATCGTTACGAGGAATTGAGTCTGTTATGTCCTACCATGGTTACGCCTTTGGATAAGGCAATTGAAAGATACATCGATGGCCTTCCTGATCCAGTTCAGGATATTGTTACTGGTAGCAACCCTACTACCGTCAGACAAGCCATTGAACTATCTGCTACCCTGACTGAATCTCAAATCAGGAAGGGCAAGCTTTTCCGAAAAGGCGATCTGAAACCCTCTGACAAGTTGGCACAAGAAAAACCAAAGGATAAACAGATCGAGTCCTCTAAGAAGTCGAAGAAGCGTAAGGCTTCACAAAACTTCGCAGTGGTCGCTCAGAATGATCAGGTTGCACCAAATCAGCCAGCACAGCCTCGTGCTAGGAAGAACTATATTGGTACTGCACCCTTGTGCAACAAATGCAACCGTCATCATGTGAATCAAACACCGTGTCTCAAGTGTACCCACTGTGGGCGATTGGGACATTTGGTTGAAACCTGCCGTCATGTTATCCAAAACCAGAATGCTGCAAATCCTGCTGCTGTTCAAGCACAATTTCCACCTGGATCGTGCTATAACTGTGGTGATCTTACTCACTACCGGAACAATTGCCCGAGACTTGTTAATGCAAATCCAGCGCGCGGACGAGTATTTAACATAAACGAGGCAAACGCGCACGACAATGCAGCAGTGAACAATTAGTCTTTTGTATTTCCTTTGTTTGTTATCTTTTGACATTTGAGACAACTCAGTTATTATAAATAAAATGGTTGTTCCAATTTTATTTCCAAAACTGATACGATTGTGTGTGTGTTGACATACCCCTACAATATCAACACCAAAGAACCATGTTCTTTTCAGAACAAACTTCTCGTGTGATTCCTTTATTCTATGATCATTTGTGATCTCCCCAAAAATCCTAAGTACTAGTTTTTTTTAAGAAACAAAGTACAGGTGCAATTCTTAATCAGATACTTGAAGTACCATTTCAAATCTTTGATTTGATAAAGGTACTGTCGTAAGTCCTTAATTGGATTCTTTATTTATCCTAATACGAATGTTATAACACGACAGAAACAAATTCCAAATCCTTATAAGATCTTCCTATCTTCATAGTTAGATTCTTGAGGATATTTTAAAGTACTAATTGAAGTCCGTGATTGGATTTCTAGTGTACTTCAAATTCACAAACGAGCTAATAATTAAATTAACGAATACATAATTTGGTGATTTTGTGTTTATGTGTAACTCCAAAGCTCGTTATCTAAGTCCTGGTGGAATCTTCCGTATTTTCATATGTTAGATTCTCAGAAGGATACTCAAAGTACTGTCTTAAATCCTTAAGGGGCTTCTATGCAAATAGTAAGAACCTTGGATTCCAAAGTGCTGATTCAAAACGATTATTTGGTTCCGAGTTATAAAGATCCCTTAAGTGGTCTATTTAAAGAGATCATACAACGGTCTAGTTAAGGAAGATCATGTGTTGATCTGGTTAAAAGGATCGTTCATTGATCTAGTTAAAAAGATCCTTGGTGGTCTAGTCAAGTCATTTCATGGTTATTCGATTGATTTTACCCTACACATTATGAGATGAACTGTGCGGACTGTGCAAGGAATTACGTAATTATGGATGCATACGTAATTATGGAATTCAGTGCACAGAAACCACAGCAAGTTTTGTCATGTGTTAAGACCTATAGTGATAAGAATAACGAGACGGGAACAATGTAAAAAGGGCATGGTGGATACGCCGCTGGTACTTCCTATATATAAGTGTTCCTTATTACATTGCGAAAGTAGCGTTATTTAAATTGCTAGAAGTCCTGGACCTTGACCAATGTCAATCTTATTTTGCATTCTCCGACTCTGATTTCGAGCACACACAAGTTTCCTATAATAGTCTTCATAGGAAACATTCTCCTATCCATTGTTCAAAACCCCATGTTTTCATTACTACAACAACGACATTTTGGCAGTTAACAGATTCGCTAAGAATCAAAACGTGACCTAGAGTTTTACTTGGGAAATGGAGGATTCATTCGAAAGCGAAACAATCACAGTTGTCTTCACAAGTTTCCTCTAGAATTAAATTTCGGGACGAAATTTCCTAAAGTAGGGGAGACTGTGACACCTGTGTCACCACAAGCACCAAACAAATGCCAAGTCAATGAAATATTGTGTTTCATACTTGGGATTTGTATAAATATGTGTATCTTTTGCACATATCATTTCTCGTTCAATTCCGAGCTTTAAATCGCTCTCTGGAAAGTTATATGTGCACTGGTGCGTAAACGTAATCAGTTTTAGCGCAACAAACACTCCGGAATAGTGAAATAGGCTTAACATACTTTAAATGACCTTTACATAACTTAGAAATAAGTTTTGGAAGGTTTAGTATGGCAAAAACAAGTTTATTCGATCATAGGGACTATTTGCGTCAAACTGCGAAACTATACCGATTCGTAAGGTAACGAATAGTCCGGAACTTGATCATAAGCTAAACATACCATATATAACCTAAACATAGCTTAGAAATAAGCTTTGATAGGTTCGGTGTGCGAAAACATGCTTATATGATCTTACAGGGACTAAAAGTGTCAAAAATGGCATAAGTTTGCATTTTCGCGCATATCTTACGTTCTGGACACATCTGGACATCCAAAATTTTTGTACACACTAAAATATTTTTATTTTAGTGATCGGAATGCAAAAATTCCATTCGTCGCTTAACTTGGATCGATTTTGCGTTCGTTACGACTTCCGTCGTAATTAACCGAACAACGCGATTGTACGATCAAACGAACCGACATCCGAGATATTTTTGAGCATGTTTTGAGTCCCCTATACTTTAACTTCATTTTAGAGCCTTGAAATGAGGTTAACGGGGTTTAAACGCATCGAAAACAAGCTTAAAAACGTGCAGGGACCATTTCTGCCAAACTTTGAAAGTTCAGCCTACACCGTCGCGTAGCGCGACGACCATAAGGCCTTGTGGTCGCGCTATGCGACCATCACATCTGGGCAGAAACATTGTTTTCAGCATCAGTTTGATAATTCAGGGACCTTTCTTGCAATTCCTTTGTGTGGTGACCAAGTTAGCACCTCTCCAAGTAATACCAGCTGTCCCTAACACTTGTATGGTTATGATTCATTGCTTAATGGCTAAACAAACCACTTGTCATGATCTTGTTGATCACCAACAAGTATAAATAGGCCACTCCATTCACTTGTTCATTGCTCATTCCTTCTTTCTCTCCTTCACATCTGCTTTGGAGCTCTCCTAAGCTGAATTGGGACTTTGTCTTCTTGTTGAAAATATAGCAAGGACCCTTAGTGAGCTTCTTTCATTCTTTTTATGGCTTTTTCCTTATGTAGTGCAGAAAGTCAAACGTTTGGCCAACAGTTTGACTTTCGGTTTTGACCATCAATTGGTCAAGTCAAAGTTCAATTGAACTTTGAAACGTGATTGTAATCACGATAGTTATAATCCTTCGTGATTATAGCCGCTGATTACCACGTTAACTAGTTGTAATGTCGAGTCAAAGTTTCGGTCAAAATGCGTTTTAGCACGCATTTTGCAACGGAACTACTTTAGGGTATCAAAACACTTTGTTTTGATACCAAATCAGTAGGTTAGACATGTTTTGACATGTTTAACTCGACACTATTAGTTTAGTGCTTGTTTAGGGTCGCAAGGTAAGCGGTCTAAACAACCGCTAAGCCTTTCGAACCCGACCCGTTTGGTCGATCTTTAGGATCCGACCAAGCTTAGTTAGTGATCATAGTTGTATAGGGAATAACCACTGAGGTTATACCTTATGATCACCTAGGATTGGTTAGTCGTATGCTAGTTAGCTTGTATGCCCATAGGAAATGACCAAAATGCCCTTTTGAAGCTAAAATCCGTATTTTGACTATGTGAACATATTTTTGACATATAATCTGAATTAGTAACATGTTTAGGGATAATTGGGCATGTAAGACTTGACATAGCACATAGTTAACCATCCGAACCTAGTTTTACGCAAACGACGCATTATAGTGGCTTATACTACCATAATGGGTCAAAACGGGTCAAAAGCACTTAGGTAGACTTCCAAATCAGAATGTTAGCTCTATTAAATCATGCCATATGAGTTGCAATACTCATTTGATTTATAGAACTTCATTCTATCCTACCTCCCGACTTAGGATCCGATTGTTTAACATAGTGATCCATTCTAGGTGCCACTTGATTCCTTGATTTCCCGAGCTTTGTTAGGACACTTAATCAAGGATACTCGCAATCTCAAGTGAGTACATAGTCCCCTCTTTTACTGTTTTCAATTGTTTTGGGGTGAAACATATATGCCTATCTGTTATTTTCCTGATTTTAAACTATATGATTACACATGCTTAATACATATTCTTTTGACAAATTAAACAATTACCTATGGTTTAAACACTGATTTTCCAAAACTTAATAAACAAATTGTTGGATTGTACCATTTTTATACATTCACCCAGCCGATTGGTAGTATGATATAGCGCTATAGGACTAGACACCCCATTCCTGTGCTATGGAATGTCAGAAACCAAAATTTAACCAAATAGAAATTGCCTTTGTGGTATTTCTATAGTCTCCAAAGTGTAGTTTGATACACTAAGGCTTGATTGAATACCAAATCACACTTTCTTTGTATATGTTGATATACTACAAAAGTACAGTTTGATGTGCTCTCAAATGTGATATACCAAAGTATATTTTGATATACCAAGTACAAAATCCAACATATGTTTTAACATACTACTTTGTTATTTTAAACTAAAGTATATTTTGATATACTATCCAAAGCATAGTTTGATATGCTACTGTTTACCAAAGTATAGTTTAATATACTACCAACTTTGTTATTTTAAACTAAAGTATATTTTGATATACTATCTAAAGCATAGTTGATATGCTACTTTTAACCAAAGCATAGTTGATATGCTATTTACAAACCAAAGTATAATTTGATATACTACCAATACTTTTATTCTTAAACCAAAGTATACTTGAGATATACTACCGAAACTATTATTTTAATTACTAAAGTATATTTTGATATACTATCCATTTAACTATTTCAAAACTAAAGTATACTATGATATACTATTTGTACAAACTTTTCAAAACCAAAGTATATTTTTGTCTATACTATAAACCCGTTTTCCAAAACGACACATTTTCAGAAACAAAACTTTTACATTAGATTCATGGCTATTTTGAAAACATAAAATCTTTTCTCATATTATCTAAAGCCATGAATCTAATACACAAAATCCTATGTTACTCACAGGCATTTTTATGCTGACGTACCATATTTTCATATATGTTTCAGGTACTGCTATGTGATGATTGTTGATGCACGCTACATATAGGATGGACTTGTGCCTTAGCGACTTAAAACTGAGAAACAATTATTTGTTTTATTATAAATTGTACCAAAACATTGAATTCAATAATTCAATAAAACAAAACTATTTAATCCATGGTTATGAAACAATGATTCTGTTACAACACTCCCCGACGTTTCCGCCACGTTTTGTTGTTTTACGTGGTCGGGGTGTGACAATAGAAGCATTCACAATGAACATAGAAAAAATTCTTCAAGGTGCAAAGCTAAAAAGCATAAAGGATTTTAAAATTATCCTTGTCCCGATTCTCCATATACAGCATTTCTTTGTGATCTCCTTCAATCTTGAAGAGAATCAAATATTCATCATTGACAATAGTGCCAAAGAAGAAACAAATGAAGCTAAATATGGGGATGTGCCTGAAAATACAGTAAGTATTATTACTTATACTTTTAAAATACATATATAAACTACCTAATCTTTTTGTTTTGTTTTGTTTTTTTTTTCTGTAGAGGAATGCTTTGGCAGCTTACCTTAAATCTGTTGGACATGAAAAAGCAGATGATATAAAGAAAATAACCCCTGTTAGAATGCAGATGAAATGGAGGACACAATATAATGGAATTGACTGTGGTATATTCACCATGCGTCATATGGAATGTTATCATGGAGAACCAGTCGAAAAATGGGATTGTGGATTTAACGTAGAGTATGAAGAACCTGCAAGGGGTAAAAACAAAAAACAAGTCAACAAGCAGACCGCACAACTTGAAGATTTAAGAAGGAAGTTCATCGCGAAGATATTATTGCATGAAATCAACGAACAAAGAAATTATGTTATTGAGGACTCAAAGAAGTTTCGAGACCTCAGTGCGAAACTTAAAAAACAATCCTATGACACTAGTTTAGATAGGATTAAAGACAGGCTTTCTAATGCTGGTTTACTTTGATTTTGAAATGCTACTTATTTTCAAAACGCAATGTTTTGATTTTGATCTTGCTAGTTAGTTTGATTTAGAAATGCTACTTATTATAAAACGCAATGTTTTCATATAACACAATATTTTGATGAATGCACTTATTTGTTTGTTATTTTATAACGCAATATGTATCTTTTAAAATTATCTAAACATTAATTTGAAAAAAATTTATAAAATATATATACAATTTATAAAACGAATCATTTTTAAAGTATGCTATAACTCAACATTGTCAATTTTAATTTTAATATGTTTTGATTATAAAACGCAATGTTTTTTTCTAATTATTCATTACCAAACATATAACGCAATATAATTTATAACGCAATGCTTTTTTTTTAAAAAAATTTTTATAACACAAAAAACATAATTACAATAAGGACAATAAAAAAATATATTATAATCTTCTTAAACGAAATGCTATAAAAAAATAAAATAATATACAAAGAAAAGCCTTAAAAATACTGTGTATGATAGAAATTTATACAGTTGATTAGACCAAAAGCCTTAAAATGCCTTAAAAAGCCTTTTGGATTCCTGATAGCCAATACTGTGTATGATTGAACATTCAATTCAAAGAAAAAAATAAAAAATAATCATTTTTATTATTAAAAACACAGTTGATTCAAATTCTTCTAGCAATATATAAGAACATAAACCCTAAACTATTTTCACATTGCTCTCATCATACACCAAAAATACACCAAATACCCAACACACACAAACCCTAAAAATGGCTAATGCACAACTATCAGTTTGGTGGGTTAAAAGAGGCAATTTCGTTCTTCAATTCCTTGATGGAAAAAAAATAAAATACCATTCCGTTGCTTCTGTTCTTCATAACTGCAATGAAAATGTTTTGAAAAAAATGAACGAAATAGGTATACCACCTTCTTGTTACACAAATCAATCAGCCGCACTGTTCAGAATTCTACACAAGAGATATGGTGATCCGAATCAAACTGCACCTGAAGATGCCCAGGTTACATCTTGGGAGTTCATTGAGGAAACTTTCAAAGTTTCAGTGACTTGGGACGATGGTGAAGTGGAGATGTATGACCCAAAGGACATATCTACCAATTAGGATCTAGGGTTTTTGAAGCAGTTATCTGAAATACCAATCATCAACAACTCTGGTAGCAAATTTGCAGAGAAGCTCCAAAACGCAGTAGTCTCACAGGTTGAACTTTGGGTTGAATCTGAAAGTGATGAGGAAATCCCTGATTGAAGCTTAGGGTTCTCATCCGATGAAGAAACAAACTTTGATCCATGAAGCTGATAATGCTAGTAATTTTTCTTTAATTATGTGTTTTGAAAACATCATGTTTGTGGGTTTAAAAACTATCATCATCTATATAACGCAATGTTTATTATATCC
This sequence comes from Helianthus annuus, assembly GCF_002127325.2. NCBI lineage: Eukaryota > Viridiplantae > Streptophyta > Magnoliopsida > Asterales > Asteraceae > Helianthus > Helianthus annuus. The sequence goes on from NC_035434.2 coordinate 90,087,459, forward strand.
ACTTGCATTTCTTGTTTAATTTTGTGTATGATCTGTTTGATTATAAAACGCAATAAATCAACAAATACCATTTAAAGTATATTGTATTGTTCTATGTATAAAACGGAATAACCAAAAAAAGCTGATAAGTGATTTGGAAATACCAAGTATATGGTAAAGATCAAATATATTGTTGTTATCATAAAACGCAATTAACCAAAACATCATAAAACGCAATGACAAATTTTTTTTTTTACTTATTGATATCTGATTTCGAAAGAATTTGTATACATAATTACACTCCATTGCTAGAACCTATAGCATTAGAAGAAACCTTATCTTTACACGTTCGACTGTTATGTCCTTTTCCACCACAAACACGGCACGATTTCTGGATCTTTGATGATTTCTAAATTGCAATCTCACGATTAGACTTGATCCTTTTTTGTACACCGCATCCTTTGGTCCTTGTTTTGATGGGGACACGAATCATAGAATCAGATTTCTCTATGTTCCCTCCAATATCAGCAAATCTTTCTTTGCGAGTAGGAGGCGGCGCAACAACCATAACCTCATCCGCTTTATCAATATAACTTTTAATATGATCCCTGTAATGACACAATTCATCTAAATCGCCAACCAGCTTATTAACCACGTACTCATTTGCAAGAACAATCTCTCTATAAACTTTATCAATCTCACTTACTATTCCTACCAATTTCATCAAATCGAATATTGGAATGATTTGATCCCATTGAAACGACATCTCTCGTCCATCTTCTATGAACATATCTTCTAGGAAACTCACTAATACCCTCATACCGTAATACGTAAAATATATGGCGGCACAGTATACCAAATTGTTCAAACCCTTTGCAAGAACAATTTATACTTAAACCATCTTCTTCTTTGCTGTATTGCACCTGTAAATAAGATTAAAAAGATATATAAAATTAATGAAATGTAATATAAAACGCAATGAATAATAAATATAATACAGATATAACCATAAGATCATATAATGTTAAAACGCAATTAAAGATGAAATATAAAACGCAATAGATATTTAAACAATATAAATTTAAAAAATTACCTTGAAAAAAGATGTGCATGGCTGTCTGAAATCCTTTATTTCAAAATATTGAAAATCACCCACAGTATCAACAGACTTTGACATACACTTTGTAATAGCAGCATTAATTTCAATTTGAATATCCTTAAAAATTGTTTGGGTGTATATTTCTGATGCTTGTTTCTCCAATACAAAGTCACTCCATGGTTTACACTCAATATACCTTGTATCATGATCATTCCTCCTATGCTTATGCCTTTGAATATCCATTGCTGTCTCAAAATGAGTGAAAAATTCAACAAGTGTACATCTTGGATTGCAAATCTGACCAAAGAAGTAATTCTCGCTTTCACATCTTGAGGTAGTACGCATAAGCCCAGCCAAATCCTCTCCATGGTAATAAGCAGGAATCCAATCAAATCGAAGATCGTACATGTCTTTTAACCACTCATGATTTTCCAATCCAAAAGTAGACATTATTGAATGCCACTCAGTTTCAAAATCTTCTGGAATAATAGTATCATTCCAAACAACACGAGTCATTCTTGTATTAAAATCAGTGTTTGCTGACAAAACAGGACCAACCTGAATAAAAAGTTATAAAATCATTAAACATAAAACGCAATAACTTAAAAAGCATTGATTGTAAAACGCAATTGTTTTGTAATTCTATTGTTAAAAATGTTGGATTTTATTGTATAATACATAAAACGCAGTTTATAAAATTGCAGTTTGTTATATCATAAAACGCAGTTAATACCTTTGTCTTCAATTTCTCCCATATATGCCACATACATAACCTATGCCTACTTCTTGGAAGTACATCCTTAATAGCTCTCTTCATTGCAGCATCTTGATCAGTAACAACAACTTTAGGCTCACTTCCAAAAGCATTAACAAAGCATCTTAAAAGCCATCTATACGAATCTGCAGTCTCCGAACCAAGTAATGCACCACCAAATGTGACATTCCTAAAATGATTATCAATACCAGTAAATGGTACAAAAACCAAATCATACCTGAATAAAAAAAATTAAAAAAGCATTAGAAAATTTAGAAGAGGATATATAACGCAACAGAATTTATATAACGCAATAAATCAAAAAAACTTACTTGTTTGATTTATAAGTAGCATCAAAACCAAATATGTCACCAAACACTGTATAATTTTTTTTGATTCCTCATCAGCCCAGAAAAGCCCTCTCAATCTTCTATCTTCACCAATAACATAATCATATGTGAAACCAGGACAACATTCTTTCTTCCTAATAAGGCGCCTAACTACCATTTCTGCATCATACTCTCCGATGTAAAGATTCAAATCCCTTCTATAATTCTTACAATCAACTTTACTAGCTCCAACTTCACCAAAACCACCATAAATTGTTTTCATAATATTGAATGCTTTAACAGGTCCAATATTGATTGCAGACAATCCAGATATAAAACTTTCTTTTACATAATCGATACTTCTGGCAGCCGGCAAGAAATGAATATCTTCATCTTCAACAAAGATATGATTATATTCTTCTTCAAAGAAGTAGAGTTTAAACATATTATTGTCCTCTAATATTAGTTTCACATGAGCATTGCATCCAACTCTTTTTGAACCTCTATTACGTCTAACAATCTTTTTACTATTCTCAACTGAACCAGAATCTATTGCTTTGGAAACATGAAATCCTTCTTTTGAACAGACAATATATCTTATTTTTACTAAACCACCAACATTTTTCCAAGAGGTATTTTTTCTTGCAGAAAAACCTGCAGCAAGTGCATATCTCTGATAAAATGCAAATGCCTCATCAAATGACTTAAAAAGCATTCCAACAGCAGGTGTAAGAGATCCACTGACTTTTGGTTTGTAAAACTTTCTTCCACTGTTTATGCATACACGTTCCTCCCACTTGGAAATGTTATCTGAAACAATTAAAAAGAATATAAAACGCAATACCTCTTACAGAATAATGTTTTTACTGATAAGCCTAAAAATATGTTCAGTAAAACGCATCATGTGATCTGAAACACTTTACAAAAAATCATAAAACGCATTACAACCTAAATAATAATGTGTTTACTGTTAAATCTCAAAGTATGTATATAATAATTTAGAAATACAGACCTTTAAGGTTTGTATAAGAAGTATTATGAGTAAAAGCATAAAACGCAATACATTCAGTAAAACGCATCCAATGATGAACAAACAAAAATTGTACAACAATAACAGTTATAGCTAATATTTAGCTTTATATTACATAAATCTTAAACTACAAGTTTGTATGCATATAATTTAATTAATATCATAAAACGCAACTATTAACTAAAACGCAATAAAATGATGAAGAAACAAAACAAACAAATTATGTTAAATTATACAACAATAACAATTAAACTTATGAAATATCAAATATTAATTACAGAAACACGAATTATAAAACGTAAAACAATGAAATTTGGTCAAAAATTACAAAAAGTAACTCAAAATTGAAGCTAAACATACTAGCAGAGTCGGACGAAGACATTGAAGTTATCGAATTGACAAACGAAAGAAGATTAATGTTTGAAAAGAGTTGAATTTGCGATCGATGGCGATTTAGGGATATGGAATCTTCAATTCTGTTATGAGAGCGATGAACTAAGAAAAGAAGTAACAGAATCTATAAATTAGAACGAAGATATGATAATGTAAAATGACGAAAAAGCCCACGCTTCCAAAAATTTAAAAATAGATGATGAACGGCTGAGATTGCTTCCTATCATTCCTAGCGAAAATTAACTTCCTATTTGATCTTTACCCTTTAGATTGATCCACAAAAGTGAATTACAATATTTTTTCAAATATCTTACGGCAGAAGACTTCATATTCATATTCAAAAGAATATGATTGAAAATTATATATAGAAATATATTTAGGTTAACTACCTTAATTATCTCTTAGGCCCCGAAACCCAATATAATAAGTTCAAGCCCAGACGCGATACGAAGCCTGAAAACAAAGTTTAATTAAATAAGTAATTAAACGTTATATTATTTATAACCCGTATAAATAATAAATTTCGTTTCTCGTGAATATATAATTATTCTAGATAATTATATGTTTCGTTCCGTTAATTGTTCCTGATCACCAGTTAATCGAGTTAAGTGGATTTGATGTTCGTTGCCCAAGGTGTAACTTTTACAGGTCATAGCTCGGTCAGCAGCGTTGACTTATCGAATCCGTACATATAAATCCATCATTAATTGGGTTAGGGTTTAGTTAGTTTGTGAGGGTCAAAGGAAAATAAGTTGAAAGTTAGGATTGGTGTGGTACAAATCGAAAGTTGAGAGTGTTATCGACCAATTAGTCAAAATTGAGGTTATTTAAATCCAATCAGGTTTATATATCCGGTCGATGAATCCTATCGGTTAGGCATTCAATTCGATGTTGAAAATATGAAAAAAGAGATGTCTAGGACAAATAATTGGTATGAGACTAGGCATATAAATAAATATAAAATGTCATACAAATTTCCACATTTGCTAAGAGCCTAAACAACACCACGTCCACTCATCTAGACCACCACACTTCCGGATGAGGGCTGTTGGAGGCGAGTGACTACGACCGGTTTTGAGGAGCAAGTCCGCTTGAGCGGATTGGTATGGTTTGGAATGAGTGGGAACCACCCACTCATAATACTTTTTGTTTTTTAGTGTAAGAAGTGGGTAAAAAGTGAAGTGTTATGTGTAAGTTTGAATGATTTATTGTTAGGCTTGTGTTGTATGGTTGTGGAATACTAATTAGGCATTAGGCATTGTGGAACAACTATGATTAGGCATTGTGTTGTATGGTTTGGAATAACTATGATTAGGCATTGTGTTGTAGGGTTTGGAATACTAATTAGGTATTGTGTTCTATGGTTGCGGGGGCTCTAAAAAAATATAACTATGATTTTCAACTTTTGACATATTCAACCTTCGATTATCTGGTGGTCAACTGATTATTGAATTTAGCAATATATTCCGACGTCATTTTAGAGTGATATGCAGATAATCCAGATATACATAAAGTCAAACACAATTGTATAGAGGTGGACAATTATTGAAATTATATATCTACGCTATCATTTGTTACTAATATATTTCATTTTCTGACGTATTTTCTACGCTATTATTTGTTACTAATATGTATTTTCTACGCTATTATTTGTTACTAATATATTTCATTTTCTGCCTCTGACGTATTGAGGAATAAACAAATGGATTATTTTTAATTATAAGTAGTAATTTGTGTAACAGTAAAATGGATTAATACATCACTAACTTTTATTATTGCTGTTGTATGCATGGTTTAAAAATATTTTGTGAATATTAATAGTATACATATCACTCACGGATCTATGAAGGGCTTATGGGCTATCCCCACTACGCCAGTTCTAACCTTTAGCCATAGTTTTTTCAAAAACCGTTCTAAACTTTAGCCCATAGTTTTTTTTTTTTTTTTTTTTTTTTTTTTTTTTTTTTTTGTTTTTTTCAAAAACCGTCATGACATAGTGTCGTTTAAAGTTTAAATGTGTGGATAATGATCATTATCTATATATTATTTATATATTAAAAACTGAAATGAATGAATAGTAACACCTAAGGGATGAGTAAATAATATCGGGTATCAGTACTGGTATCAAATTTACCAAATCAGGTGTGCTTTTGGTACCGGTTTGGCATCGGTATTCACCGGTTTTTAGCCTCATATACCAGTGTCGTACCTGTACCGACCGGTACCGAGCCGTACCGTACCAGGTATATTCGGATCGGTACCCACTTTTCGGGATTTCGGTAACGGTATTTTCGGTACCGGTTGGTACCGAGCTCATCAAATCATGTAGGAACGCAGCAATGCAAGTAATTGCACCGTTTAGATTACTTTTCATACACAGAGTAAGTAAACTGTATTTCGTTTGAATGAGGTTTTATATACACAACAACTTATTTTGCTTTTTTTTTTTGTCTTTTTTCTGTAATGAATTAATTGTAGCATGTAAAATTAACTTTGATATTTAGATTATTGACGAACAAATCATATCAAATCCTGTAATCAAACCAGTATCATATCGGTATCAAATTTACTATACCAAATCATTTTCGGTACCAATTTGTTACCCACCTTTTGGCGTTTTCAGAATCTTTACTTTCGGTTCGACACCGGTCTAGCACCATACCTGTATTTATTAATTTTTACCTTCAAATACCATACCATATTGCACCGAGCATTTTTGGTGCCGGTACCTAATTTCGATAATTTTCCGGATCGGTACTTTCGGTGCCGTTAACGGTACTGAGCTCATCCATATTTTAAAGTGATAGCACCGTAATAACTGAACTGAAAACAACCGAATTTCCAACGTGTAGGACGTGTGGGTCCTATTATTATATATTAGGTTATTTAAAATCGTTTTTTTAGGACGGAGTGACTATCTTTACCACGTCATTTTTATTTATGTTTTGATATTCGGTATCTGCTTACCATTGCTGACACGCGTTTTGTAGTCATTGAGCCCCCGCCGCAATGCGCGGGCGGAAAATCAACTAGTTAATATAATTTGAAAACACTTTTAGCCACACATGTTCTTATTTAATGTGACCATCGTATAACAGAACCTTTAGCCGCACTTTAAGAAAATAATGTGACATTTACTAGTAACTTGAAAAGTGTGGTCAAATATGATCTACTGCTATGACCATCGTATAACAGTTCAAAACCTTTAGCCACGTTTTAAGAAAATAATGTGATATTTACTAACAACTTGAAAAGTGTGGTCAAATACCATGATATTTGTTTAATTTTTTATTCATGTGACGAAAAACACATTTTTTCCAAACCTTTAGTCACACTTTTATTCAAAAAAATATGACAATAACTAGCCACAGTAGAAAATAGTGGACAGATCTGATTAATTGCCCCCAATAGATTTTTAAAAATGTGGCTAAAAGCTACTAAGTATTTGACGTCTTCAATATTCTCTAGTTAGCCCAAACGGTCACCTCCCTTGGGTATTCCAACAAGTTCAGAGTGTTATATAATGTCCCGGAATTGTCCTTATACTATGTCGGACGGTATGCATTGACTGATGAATGGGGTATCACGCCCTTCACGTAAAGGAATTTGATGAATTAGCCACAAACCTAGAGACAATGGAGTTTTCCATTTAAATGGCAATCTTTTGGTAATCTAATTTAGATATTTTTAGTGATCTTGGGTAATCTTTTCGTATTTGGTTGATGTTTATGTTTTTGATTAATGTCTATATCGGTGTGGGGGTCATGGTTGGGACATGATTCACCACTTAGAAACATGAATGGAAGGCTACACCACCCCTCTTTCTTGACCCACTATGGTTTGTATAGATTAAACCATGGTAACCATGGTCCTCCTTTCCAGTTTTCAAGAAATCATTTCCTTTTTCTTTAGACAAAGATAAATTCAAATAAATAAGGGGCTAGTGGTTTGGGTCATGACCACACCCTTAGGGTAGTGGTTTTGGATGGTGGACTAGAGGTGGGTGACATCACACTGACGTGAAGGGTCATGATGGTCATGAGGGTCATGACCACATTTGTATTGAATTGTGTATTTAGTTGATGTATGTATTGCCATATATGTTTCAGTTAGGAAATATGTACTTTATCAGGGTTTATTGCAGTTTATTCCAAGAATAATGAGAAGTTGTTCTATTTAAACGTGTCTTTTGGATGCCTATATTTGGTGTTACAGTGGTATATTACTGTTATTTATCAATAAATACGTTATGTTACTAACTAGAAGTGAGCCCCTCGCGTTGTCACACCCCAAAAATCCATACGCGGAGTACCACCGCCTGGAGGCGTGACTGACCAGGATCAAGCCACCAAGCATATTGAACATAACAAGTAATAAGTAAAATTCAACCACACAATATGAAAGGTGTTTCAAATCAAAAACATAGTTAAGTGTTTAGCGGAAGCATAATTGTAAAACCCAAAGCAAGTATTAAGTACGAAATAAAGTAATGTTTTTAGCATGGCACACACTGCCATGTCCCACAACGACCGCGCCTCCCTGTGCAAGCTCCATGAGTACCTAACGACCTGCAAGGCATGTAATAACGAGTCAACAACAAAGTTGAGCGAGTTTACAGTTGGTTGTTTAGTTATAGTATTCGTTTCGTAAAGCATATGTTCGTTTTGTAAACCATGTATCGTATTAATTCGTATCGCGGTCTCCCAGACATGTGTGCGAAGATTAGTGGGGGCTTCCCATGTGTTACTAGACCGTGTGTATCGACTGCTACGAAAATGTAAGAGGTGCCCTAAGTCAATGTCTATCAGCATGGACCCTTTGCCCATAGTCCATTAGTACACGCCCGTTCGAACGACACGGTGTGAGGTTTGTTAAACCTAATAGCGCTATTAACTAATGACCCGCTTGCCATAGGCCTCGGCGATTAAGTCTATATAAATGAGGGACTTCATGATAGAGGTTTGGTCCAGTGTGTATACTTGGCATCCTACCCATGGAGGATGGTCCTAATTACCGTTTAGTTCATTTACCCATTCCCAACCCTTGGGAATCCCATGCCTTGGAAAGAGTGTGAACTCACCTTGGTTTGCTCGGTAAGATTATTACTCGCTCACAAACAATCTAATCCAATCCTATAGTTATGCATGTATTCACAATCAGTTCACATCCACATAGTTCACGTATCATTCATGATCATACAGTATCGACTAAGTAACAATCGGCTCATAGTATTCAACAGTTAATCACATATTCACATGAGTTACATTTAACGACATATAACTAACCAAGTTAACTTTTAACAGAAATAACTTAGTTACTGTGCAGTTTTCTAACTCGGCGAAACACACTTTGTTTCGCCGTGAATCCCCTTCGACGAAACACCCTCTGTTTCATCATGCTTACCTTCGGCGAAACTCCCCTGTTTCGCCGTGCCTGACTCGCCGTGACCAATGTTGACGAAACACACCAGCGTTTCGTCGACATCAGCGTTTCGTGGAGGCATCAGTTACGTCACCTAACAGTTACGCAAATCACATAAACCCTAGCTGCCGTCATCATCATACGGAAAACATACAACACAGTAGCCATACAGAGATCATTCATAATTATTCATCAGGGCACACAACATCTAGCATAAACCCTAATCATACCATAACAATCAGTTACATGACATCTGAATCTCATAACTATCAACATCGATCATGAAGAGTGGCACAAACCGTATCATTCATAACATTAGACCAAAACTGAATGATTTATGATAGAACACCAAATCAAATCGTGGACAGTGAACAAAATCAATCAAATCATATACCACATAATCGTCAAACTCTCAAAAATAACATCAATCATAGTCAAAACCATTCAGAAATCATTGTTTTACTATAATATCAATTTACACATAACGTTGCAGGTAGATCGAATCAATAAACGTGACTAACCGGTTAAGATGAAACACAAGAATCTCCTAAAGAGATGATGGTAAGAGATGATGGCTGCCGCAGGAGAGTGGAGAGGTTCTAGGGTTTCGATTTGCCAAAAGAATGTCGAGTGTAACAGTTTTACGCAACAAATACTCGAATTAACGTGTTGGGCCCTTAATGGGCTTCGGCGAATCACTGGGCCGGCGAAACACACTTGTTTCGTCGAGATGTTGTTATTGGCGAAACGCTTTGTTTCGTCGTGGTTGTTATTGGCGAAACGCTTTGTTTCATTGGACTCATTTAAGGTTTAAATAGTTTAAGTTCTCAAACAGGTTACATGACATACTATGGAACACCTATATCACATTAACCAGATAACATAATAACAAACATCTCAACATATAATCCAACATGTACAATTACAAGACAATCAAGTAATCAACTAAACAATTAACGTGCAATTAATGCGAAGATAGAATCTTGGAAACTCGAGTTGTCACATTGTGACAACTCGCAATCCGAGCCTATCTTTGTGTAACATTTGTGAACATGACACGACTTTATGAACTTTATGAACTTGACTGATTATTTTATGAACTTGACTGATTATGTGAATAATATGATTGATGAACACATGATATGTTGTTACGTGGATGTGTGCTATGTATGTAGTTATGTTACTCGAGCCCAACCAGAGCCGCACAATTCCCTCTCGATCGCACAAGCCCACTTCGGGCCTTACTTTTGTACACGAACTAAGGGCGGCCCATTTAGGGGTCCGGCCCACTTCTCTTAGACGTGTAAACACTTATGTTTGGGGTTGGTGCTCTCATTTGTTACTATCACCTCACATACACCAAACCCTAGTTTCCTCTTCTCCTCTCTTGTTCGACGGCAACAACCCTTTCAACCGGAGCCTCGTATCTTGATCCACTACACACGCACACTCCGGTTAGTTTAATACTTTCGATTTAGTTGTCACGATGTTATGATTTCTGTGTTATGATGTTGACTGATGTTATTGTTCCACATTTTGGTTTTAGCCGATTAGGGTTGATTGTGTGTATGATATACGATCGATTATGAACATTGATGGTTAGTATTGATTCTCGGTTCACATGTAAAGAATTCTGGTCAATCATTGTTAATCGTGTAATGCTGCCTATGATCTAGAAATTGTTTGCGAATGATCGACTATGATAAACAGTTATGATGATAGTGATATTGTTAGGATCTTGAACCGTGTTAATTGACTATGCTTGATGTTGATAGGATCTCGTTGAATTTATTTAGGGTTCATATGAATTGAATGTTAAGAACTTTTGTTTGATCGATTAAGGATTTGGATAGAATATTTGTTTGTGTTAATTGATGCATTGTAAGTATGGAAACTGATAATATGGTCAAACGAATTGATTGGAGATTGATAATTGTTAATTGATATATGATAAACTGGAAACTTGGTAATTGATTGGCAAGATTTGGGGAATTGTAACTAACACGCATAATTTCCGGATTTTAACCGATCGCACAAGGCATCTTGTTTGCACAAGATGTCCACTCGTACAAGTACACCACTCGCACAAGATCTCCTTGTCGCACAAGAGGATCTGATCGCACAAGCCAGTCAAATCGCACAAGTGTTAGGTTGTTAACTGTTGGGCCGTGCATGTCATACTGGACTGGGCCAGCTTAGATCGCACAACCCAGCCCAGTCGCACAAGGTGTCCCAATCGTACAAGATTAACTGGACCGCACAAGATTGTTATTTGTTATTGTTGTTGGGCCGGGCTAGTTCTAGTCGCACAAGAGTTCCGTGGTTAAATTAATTGGGCTACTGTTATATTGGGCCGACTATCCTTGGGCTTAGACTTTCAGTCGCACAACCCAACTCTGAGTCGCACAAGTTAACTGTTGGTTTGTTTAATGGGCCGTTTGCTTGCTGAACTACTCATGCTATTGGGCTAATTACATGTTGGGCCGGGAACTTTGGGCTTATTAAATCGTACAAGTTCGAATATGTTATGACTGTTAACTTGTATTGCTTAACTGCTAAGTGTTGCTATGATCTCTACGTGTTTGTAACGTGTTAACTCTGTGTAACTGTACGTGCAATACTTGAATACAAACCTGACCTGTATGATAAACCTGCTAGGACGTGGTTGATTACATTGTAGCTTAACTGAACCTTTTTCGTGTATCATACCGAGCAATCCCAGGTGAGTTCATTGCATTTTCTCAAGCATGCGTCCCGGTGGTTTGGGACAACTGGTAAACATTTGGAAGGGAAACATTGGGTAAACAACTTAATCGGTTTTGGTTATTGCCTGGAGGGCAATGGGGGTAATTAGTTGATAGCGCTATTAGGTGGGAAACCTCACACCGGGCCGTAAGGACGGGGGTGAACTAATTATCTGGGTTTCACTATGGTTGTTTAGAGGCACACTCCTCGGTTACGTAAGGGCGGTTCCCCTAGGGTAACTAACTGAACAACATAGTGGGTTGCTAAGAGGCACACTCCTCGGTTACGTAAGGGCGTAGTCCCTAGGGTAACTAACTTGAGCAACATCGTAACGCATCGTTGAATCGCATTAACATATATCTGGTAGCACAACACGTAAGCAACACTTTGAACTCACCAGCGTAGTCTGACACACTTGTTTGCATGCTTGTAGGTCATTAACGTTTGGAACATGGACTTGCTATCTGGAAGTGCTGGAGTGGTCATGGATCGAGACTCTTGGATTCACTTATAAACAATGCATTGATTTTGATTATTATTATGAAACGATTGCTAAACGATTACATGCTTCCGCTACACAACTTTTGAGAATTGATAACCTGTTGACATCTTATTTTAGTAATTAATGTTATGACTTATTTAAATATTTATTATTGGTTCAATGTGATTGGTGGCTCGAACTCTGATGCGTAACACGCCTCGCGGGGTTTCCGCAGGTGGAATTTTGGGGGTGTTACAGTTGGTATCAGAGCCACTGGTTATAGTGAACTAGGTTTTAAAACGTTTTTGTAAAACCAGACTATAACCGAACACCTTCGGAAATCGATCATGACACTCAGCTCCAGATTGCAAGGTTCGTCTTTCGTATACTCATTGTACTATGTAATTAGTGGACACTTACATATGATATTGCATGCTGGTGCACGTTAAACACGATAGTATGAACTTACGTATCCCTTGCACGTGTTATATGACTGATAGGGTGGTAATTCCCTAAACATTCGTGACTTAAGTTATGTGACGCTCTTTGTTTGCTATTCAAGTTGGGGGAACCATTCGACATGAGTTAGGAGGAGCTGAGATGAACATGCAAATCACAATATTATTGTGGGTGCACACATAATAATAATGTGGGGTGCATGCGAGTCCCAGTGAGGCTTAACAAGTGAAGGAGGGGTTCCGCTCTGTTAATTGATCAGTGTGAAATGTAACAAACTAATAGGAGTCATAACAGTGATCGTCTCCTACTCAATGTGACTTTCTCACCTCTCTTTGAATCCTTTTGAAATCGCAATGTTATCGAGTATTACTTGAACGTCCCTTTGAACGCCTAGCGAACTAAGTAGAATGCTAGGTGCTTGTACGAACGTCCCTGAGTGGATGTTGAAACGTCCATGATTGGTTTATACCCTTTTCTTTCCCCCTCACTCCTCTTTGTTGTTGGAACTCAATATACTCACATCTCAGACCCTGAAGGGCGGTCACACCTGCAACACTCTGGAAACCCACCATGTTTTACCCAGTCAACTTGTAAGAACGATGGGTATAAGGGTAAGTTTAGTACCCAACCGACTTCAGCATTTGAACGACTCCAATTATTGACAATGAACATCAACGATTTAACTCCAAACGAATCCTTAATCCTAGTCAGCAAATTATGGGAGCCGACTTTTATGAAACAATCGAAACGTAAGCGATGACAATCGACCAGGATGTGGACTGTGTAACTTCCAACACAACGAGTAGCACCCTGGAACTTAGCACGAAATATGAGGAGATGGACACCGTTGGTGAAGGATCGTAGAGTCCTGTTTCGAGCAACAACATTAGAAGCAACAACATGGACAACTTTTATCCTATTTGGGAGGTCCTGATGGAGGAGCCACATCACGCGAAGTCTTGATAGAGGTAGCTTCTGAAATTCGAGAGGTACCTTTTGGGTAATGTAATCAACAAAGTGGGAATGCACGTGAATCTCGCTAAGACCCGTTCTCTTTGGAAACTGATCAACACTAAAGGTCCTTCGAGGATACAACGATTTCTTGGTTCCGCTTGATTTATCACAGGAATTTCGAAGGTCGCATAGCTTAGATCCCTTTAGCACAGCGGGGTGCTGTGTTCGCAAAAGACAGAGCATGAGGACGTCTCTTCAGCTTTCAAATCCTAATTCAGTAAGGTACTGAGCCTCATTTTTACCCAAGGGCATGGGTAATACAGTGGTATACCATTATGTTTTGAATCAGAGTCCCAGTTACACGTCGACGCAACACGAGAGAGTAACGATTTAAGAAGAACTGCATGACACACAACTAGTGGTGGAAATCGTGGTCTTTGGAGTTACGCGGAGGCGTTACTTGGACGGTACCAAATGCGCTACTTAGACCGATCACAAGGGCCTTCCGTGTACTCTGGTTTCGAAAGAGCTAAACCAGTAAATGGCATCATTGGATGGAACTTCTGGGTAGATTACGACTGTGGAACCTGAACGTGTATGGACTTTGCAGCTCGCCATCGACTCCAACCCACCTGACCCAACTCGTTCTGTACAAACTAGGGAACTAACGGGAGAGAATTTTCAAGTTGAGTCCATGCGGGGCATGGAAGAGCAACCTTGGTGAAACGCACGATATTCATTAGCTCATAGGACGACTATAAATCTCATTTCACAGCAACGGTAGGGAAGTTGTGGTTAGCAAAACACACCGGCTTCGAAAATTCTATTCAACTAGATTTTAAAGAAAGACGTTTGGACATGTAAATCTTGTACTGATGATTGGGCATGAAAACCCGTCCAACAATGTATAGGTACGACTTTTGACTTTGGAAAAAGTTAAGGAGAAGTATAAGAAACTGGCAACATCTATGTGGAAGAAGGGAGCAGACTGCTATGAATGCTGCTACTAGTCTATTTACAACTCGAAATGGAAACACAAACAGAAACAATCGTTGATCACTGAATGTGACAAGCACACCTCCTTGCAGTCAAGGGAACTGATGAGTATTCTCAGCTTGTGAACATCTCTCTGGAAGAGACGGATTATAGGCATGAGGTGCCAACTCCTATTACCTATTGGGCTATACCTAATTCAAGGCGGGCATGGCGCACACCTTTGACTCACGTCTTGCCATGAACATTGCTTATTACTGTAGGACAATCGAGCAAAGTGACGAATCATCTGAGCACACGAAGGCATGTTGTAAGTATGTGCATAACTGACTTTAGTAAAACGTTTGGGAAGGACACTTATCTTGGGGAGAAGCTCTAATGCAGCTGCATCATGATAGTATGCATACAGCCCATGCTGAGGCATAACCTGGACAGTAACTCTAATCTCCTTGTTGGACTAATGTAGTTGACAACGTAATCGCAGGTCCAGGACTTGAGCTCAAAACTCTCGAACATTGCTTAGATCGGAAATTGTTTGATGGCAACGCATGAGCGCTAGGAAAGCTGATTAGCTTAGGAAATACTGGGAGTTTATTGTAGGCAAACGTGTCATAATCGAAAGCACCACCCTGGGGGGGTGCGGTATGCTATAGAAAACATGGCCAACTTACTTTACGACGCGTGAGACATTCGGATTACTGGAACAAACGGTGACGTGGCTCACAAACTCAGGCTAATTGATGAAACGGGATAACTATCGTAATGGTATGTATGCCTTAGGTTTAAGGCAGTGGTTGCCTAATGAAACCCTGGTGATACCCTTACCGGAATTTGAGGTCATCGGATCAGTTGTATATATCAGGGAATCTACCGAACGCGTGGGCTAAGAAGTCAAGGTTCGCTAGCATGAGTCATATGACAATCGTGAGGACTTGTTAAACTTCAATACGTGGACTGGACCAACTCTTGATATCACTGGTGAAATTTCGGGACGAAATTTCTTTCAAATTGGGGAGGATGTGACACCCCAGGAAAACCAGCAAACGATATAACTTACCTAGCTTTAACTCAACTAGCTTTCTCAGTGAGTGCGTACCAAATTTCGGGACGAAATTTCTTTTTAGTTGGGGATACTGTGACAACTCGCAATCCGAGCCTATCTTTGTGTAACATTTGTGAACATGACACGACTTTATGAACTTTATGAACTTGACTGATTATTTTATGAACTTGACTGATTATGTGAATAATATGATTGATGAACACATGATATGTTGTTACGTGGATGTGTGCTATGTATGTAGTTATGTTACTCGAGCCCAACCAGAGCCGCACAATTCCCTCTCGATCGCACAAGCCCACTTCGGGCCTTACTTTTGTACACGAACTAAGGGCGGCCCATTTAGGGGTCCGGCCCACTTCTCTTAGACGTGTAAACACTTATGTTTGGGGTTGGTGCTCTCATTTGTTACTATCACCTCACATACACCAAACCCTAGTTTCCTCTTCTCCTCTCTTGTTCGACGACAACAACCCTTTCAACCGGAGCCTCGTATCTTGATCCACTACACACGCACACTCCGGTTAGTTTAATACTTTCGATTTAGTTGTCACGATGTTATGATTTCTGTGTTATGATGTTGATTGATGTTATTGTTCCACATTTTGGTTTTAGCCGATTAGGGTTGATTGTGTGTATGATATACGATCGATTATGAACATTGATGGTTAGTATTGATTCTCGGTTCACATGTAAAGAATTCTGGTCAATCATTGTTAATCGTGTAATGCTGCCTATGATCTAGAAATTGTTTGCGAATGATCGACTATGATAAACAGTTATGATGATAGTGATATTGTTAGGATCTTGAACCGTGTTAATTGACTATGCTTGATGTTGATAGGATCTCGTTGAATTTATTTAGGGTTCATATGAATTGAATGTTAAGAACTTTTGTTTGATCGATTAAGGATTTGGATAGAATATTTGTTTGTGTTAATTGATGCATTGTAAGTATGGAAACTGATAATATGGTCAAACGAATTGATTGGAGATTGATAATTGTTAATTGATATATGATAAACTGGAAACTTGGTAATTGATTGGCAAGATTTAGGGAATTGTAACTAACACGCATAATTTCCGGATTTTAACCGATCGCACAAGGCATCTTGTTTGCACAAGATGTCCACTTGTACAAGTACACCACTCGCACAAGATCTCCTTGTCGCACAAGAGGATCTGATCGCACAAGCCAGTCAAATCGCACAAGTGTTAGGTTGTTAACTGTTGGGCCGTGCATGTCATACTGGACTGGGCCAGCTTAGATCGCACAACCCAGCCCAGTCGCACAAGGTGTCCCAATCGTACAAGATTAACTGGACCGCACAAGATTGTTATTTGTTATTGTTGTTGGGCCGGGCTAGTTCTAGTCGCACAAGAGTTCCGTGGTTAAATTAATTGGGCTACTGTTATATTGGGCCGACTATCCTTGGGCTTAGACTTTCAGTCGCACAACCCAACTCTGAGTCGCACAAGTTAACTGTTGGTTTGTTTAATGGGCCGTTTGCTTGCTGAACTACTCATGCTATTGGGCTAATTACATGTTGGGCCGGGAACTTTGGGCTTATTAAATCGTACAAGTTCGAATATGTTATGACTGTTAACTTGTATTGCTTAACTGCTAAGTGTTGCTATGATCTCTACGTGTTTGTAACGTGTTAACTCTGTGTAACTGTACGTGCAATACTTGAATACAAACCTGACCTGTATGATAAACCTGCTAGGACGTGGTTGATTACATTGTAGCTTAACTGAACCTTTTTCGTGTATCATACCGAGCAATCCCAGGTGAGTTCATTGCATTTTCTCAAGCATGCGTCCCGGTGGTTTGGGACAACTGGTAAACATTTGGAAGGGAAACATTGGGTAAACAACTTAATCGGTTTTGGTTATTGCCTGGAGGGCAATGGGGGTAATTAGTTGATAGCGCTATTAGGTGGGAAACCTCACACCGGGCCGTAAGGACGGGGGTGAACTAATTATCTGGGTTTCACTATGGTTGTTTAGAGGCACACTCCTCGGTTACGTAAGGGCGGTTCCCCTAGGGTAACTAACTGAACAACATAGTGGGTTGCTAAGAGGCACACTCCTCGGTTACGTAAGGGCGTAGTCCCTAGGGTAACTAACTTGAGCAACATCGTAACGCATCGTTGAATCGCATTAACATATATCTGGTGACACAACACGTAAGCAACACTTTGAACTCACCAGCGTAGTCTGACACACTTGTTTGCATGCTTGTAGGTCATTAACGTTTGGAACATGGACTTGCTATCTGGAAGTGCTGGAGTGGTCATGGATCGAGACTCTTGGATTCACTTATAAACAATGCATTGATTTTGATTATTATTATGAAACGATTGCTAAACGATTACATGCTTCCGCTACACAACTTTTGAGAATTGATAACCTGTTGACATCTTATTTTAGTAATTAATGTCATGACTTATTTAAATATTTATTATTGGTTCAATGTGATTGGTGGCTCGAACTCTGATGCGTAACACGCCTCGCGGGGTTTCCGCAGGTGGAATTTTGGGGGTGTTACACACATTATCCCCATCTTGAAAGAAATTTCATCCCGAAATTTAGCATGCGGTTACTGAGGAAGCTAGTTGTGTTGTGTAGTTTACTGGTTTTCCTGAGGTGTCACACGCGTTGCGGCGGGGGTATTAAGTAACGATAATCATAATAATTGAATAAAACCATGAAGTCAATGTCCATTTTGACATTTAAAGGTAATGAAACTTGATCCATTTCAATATCTAATGGAACACACATTTGTTAAGGCTACAAACTATATCATTGGATTGAAACGTGATCCATTTCAATATCTAAGGTCTCCATCATGTTTCATCTTTCAATTGGTAGAATTGTATGTCTCACCTATGAGTTGACTGATACATATAGTTGCACAGAACTTCGATCTGCAACACAGAATATGTTGGATATCTCTTTTTTTATGTCTCCAAATATCTCATCTTGTATTCTAAAAAAATGCATACAAAACTAAAGTCACCACAAGTGTATTCTTTCAAGACAATTCAACATCATTTTCACTCGTCATCATGGTCACCTCCACCAGCAACCGCATTCAACATCTCAATAAGCTTCTGCTTCCTCTCATCATATGTTAGCTTCTTCAAGTTATACCTAAAGCCTATCTATAAGTTCATCAGTTACTTTCACGGCATCTAGCTGATTCCAAAATAATCAGCCAACCCGTTTAGATAAATGGGTTACACAATTTAAGGGTGGTCGAGTTAGAGGTTGACGTCTTTGACCCAATTAAACACGGTCGTGTTCAACTTCATCAATTCAACACCCCAATCTGAAACTGTTGATACCCGTACAGAACCACGCCTGCGGAACCATACATGATTTTGTTAGAAATATTAAACCATCATGTACAATTATGAGGTATCTAAGATGAGCTAAAATCACATAAACATAAGTTAATAGTACTAAACTTAACATACCACCAACCAATTACTCATATAAAAAACAAGTAACCAAATTACCTTGACCAAAGGAAGGATGAAGGAGAAGGTAGATCTACTAGAAACCTGCTTCTTGGGGCTGCAAATACGCGATGTAGCTGGTGTCGTTGTCATCATCGCAGTCGCTGCCACATTTGAAGAGCAAAAGGTAATTAGAACAGCAGCGACAACCATAGAAGGAAAAATAATCGAAGGACAAAAAAAGAAGGCAAGATCAACGTACCTCGGGTAGTGGTGGCAATTTTGACTCAGCTACCTATGAACTGGTCTATTCGGCCATGTGTAAATTAGAAGTAGCTCAAATGGGAAAAAAAGTAAAAGTTACCTTATGCATTTTCTATTCATAGAACCTCCTAAATGATTTAACACAAATATACATATCTTGATTTGCTACATGTTTGATAACCTAACATCTATGGTGATCAAATGGATATTCAAGACAATGAACAACTTGATTTAAAAATTTAATTAACCCAGTTTAGATGGTAGCAAAAATCTCAGCCCATATCTTGATTTAGGTGGGTAATCAGAAAGTTAGTCGGAGCATAAAAGAATGTCTTATTTTTAAAATTGGTAAAATCTGGTCATTAGGTGGGTAATCAGAAAGTTAGTCGGAGCATAGAGTCAACAACCTGTTCTTGTGAATTTTATCAAAGAATCGACAAAAAATTGAAGTATTGCTGTGACATTTGTATATTTTCAATCATCATGTTAGTATTATAGTCTCGCCTTTAAGGTGTTGGACAAAATGTCTAAGTGAATCGGAATATTTGAAAAATATGAAGTAATCACTTAATTGATTAACCAAAAGTATGGTATGCCGAATATTGAAACATGAGTTCTAAGTGATATATTCGAATTAAATTCTATAGGCAATTTGGGTGGATCATCGAGTGGGCAAGGCGGAACGGATAACCGCTTAAAAGGAAAGCTTTGAAAGGTACGCGACTATACGCTTCGTAAAATCTCGTTTTTGTTATATGTTTAGTTGCTTGAATGATAATTACATAGTTATGATGTTTGGTTATTACTAAGCAATTGTTCACTGGTCTCAAATGGTACCCTATATTGATCTTGAAAGAAATCATTCTGTCTTAAGTCAAGATGGTCATAGAATTCTTTTGTTCCCTCAACAAGCAACTGGAGGATTTCGTATTTAGTAATCGGACAAGAATAATTAGAAATTGCGATAAGGTACAAAGGTAAAAGTGGTGGATTCCGCTTAAAGGTTTAAACGGGTCAAAATGATTCGAATAATATATGTTTGGTTGTAATAAAGCGATGGATTTCGCTATTGAAATCAAACTGGTCAAAACAAACCAAAGTAATGAACTTTGGCGAGTTAAGGCGATGGATGTAGCTAAGTAAGTTAAACAAGTCAAATAGGTGATATAAACTTCGATGTCGTCTCATAAACTTTACATATAATGTGTCCTAAATATAGATATATTGACATGTATCGTTCTTATAGAAGTTTGAAGTCATAAAGTAAGTTTATGAATCGTAAATCTGAACGGGTCAAATAATTGGTAGATAATTATAACTCTGATAGCTTAAAAGTTAAGAAATTTGTAAATCAAGACAATAGATTTTGATTTTGTGTTGTAGAGGGTCGAATTATGATCACGTAGGAAGAAACGTGACACACTTCGGATCAATATCGGACAAGTTAGGTCCATTTTCATAAAAGATATCATAGCTGGGAAATATGCAGGTTTTTAAATAAACTCGCTGGAAAAACGACGCTGTCGCGGCACCGACTCTCACGGCCCGCGAGAGCTGTGGTCTTCCCCGGTCGTGCCCCCCGACAGCAGCACAGACCTGCAAATTTTTTTATTTGTTGTGTTTTGACCTTGTAAACTTGTTAAACCACATTATAAACTCGTATAACTAATGTTTTGATGAGTTTTGGTCATAGGTAAAGGAACGGACTTGCGGATGATGATCAAGCCTTGTTAGAAAACCGAACACGCGCTAAAAAGGAGCTTCTGCAAATGATAAACTATTACTTTTGTCACAAAACACTTTGGTGTTGTGTTATCAAACTTTTGTAAATATAGTTTCCATGTTTTCAAAGTTAAATATGGTTTGTTTAACAATATAGTTTTGGAAACATTAGTAAACATCATTTGAAAGGTTGAATACTATGTAAAAGTTGGTCTATCAATGTTTTTAGAATATTGGCACTATAAATGTGCTATATATTATATAAAAATATTAAATTCATGATAAGGGTCTTACACTCCGCCCTCTTCTGATCTGATCTTCTAATTAGATATGTGATTAAACTCATTTCTAGA